>NC_046657.1:26496849-26497958 GCF_010883055.1 Belonocnema kinseyi | reverse complement strand
AAAAAATATGATCAAAAGAGTCTGAATGATTTATTTAGAAAGGCTGGCCTATCTAAAGAGCAATGTGAGTTGATGGCTTCAGACTTTAAAAAGCGACATATGCTGACAGAGGGAACTAAAGTAAGTGAATATCGTGACCGAGAGAAAACCTTTCGAAAATATTTTAAAGAAGATTCAGGGCTAATTTACTGCACTGACGTAAACGGACTTATTGACGAATTAAAACCAGGTATATACAAACCTGAGGATTGGCGCCTGTTCATTGATTCGTCGAAAGAAGAAGAGTATTCAAACATTGAATTGGTTTTGTCAAAAATAAAATACGAGGAACATAAATGACAAATATGTGAAGACTTAAAAATTTTATCTATGATACTAGGACAACAATCTAGATTTACAAAATATCCTTGTTATTTGTGTATGTTTGATAGTAGAGATAGGGAAAACCACCACAAAAAGAAAATTTGGCCACTAAGAGAGTCATTTGAACCTGGAAAACAAAATATTGTTAAAGAGCCACTTGTGAATTCGTCCAAAATTTTGATACCACCTCTTCACATAAAGCTTGGTTTAATGAAACAATTTGTCAAGGCATTAGACCAAGATGGGGAATGCTACGAATATTTGAGCCAAGTACATATTTCACCACAAAACAGATGGTAAACTAAGCGCAGGTATTTTTGATGGACCTGAAATTCGTACTCTATTTAGAGATGAAAACTTCGAAAGAACTATGAAAGATGATGAGAAAGCAGCATGGTCTAGTTTTAAAGATGTATCAACAAAATTTTTGGGTAACACTAAAGACGTAAATTACAAAACTATTGTAAAAAAAATGGTACGCAACTTTGAAAAACTGGGCTGCATAATGAACTTAAGCTTCATTTCCTTGATTCACATATTGATCAATTTCCTGAGAACAACGGGGACTTTAGTAAAGAGCAAGGAGAAAGGTTTCACCAAGACTTGAAGGAATTTGAACGCAGATTTCAAGGACGATGAGGTATAAATACGAGGGGCAAGTAAAAAGTAAGGTTCCCAACGCTGTAGCTCCGCCGCGCGTGTTGCTAGGCGAAATCCGGCGACACCGCCGTGTGCGTCTGTTCCCC
>NC_046657.1:26491525-26496749 GCF_010883055.1 Belonocnema kinseyi | reverse complement strand
CATTTTAATCAAATTTGAAGCAAATTTTCACTTTTCGCGATTTTCTGCCTTTTCATCGCCGTATGGTTGGTTGAAATTTTTGTAAAAAAAAATCAAAACATGATTTTCGATGTATTTTTTCCCGTAGAATTCGATTCTGGAGTCAAAAAAATAAAATTTTTCTTAATTTTTTTTTATTTAAAAAAAACCATGAAAAAACCGTAAAAAATGAGGTTTTTCGAGCTGGACCCTACTTTTTTATTGCAAATTCGGATTCAGCCTCGAAAAATACATAAGAATATATAGGTCTGGTCAATTGCACAGACACTTTTGTTTTTTTTGTGGGCCTGTGTTGTCAATCATATTAACTCATAAGTTTAAGTGAAGAAAGGGTCACGATGTGATAATTTGAGACCTATCATTTCAAAATTGAATACATTGATGTTTAGAGGAATTCCTCTGAATCTTTTAAAATACTATAATTTATTTCTAATTCTTTGAAACGCAATTTAAACTCTTTGGAAATTTAAAGCTTGTATCTTCGGGGATTCCTGAAAAACTTGAAGAATTTTACTAAAGTCCCTTATAATCATTTAAAGTCTTTGGAAATTCATTGAAATTTTTCCAATGTCTTGAGATTGCCTTGTAAGATTTTTGAATACTTTCCCATATTACTTTGGGAACAAATACACTAAGCTGATCCAGGAAAATCAGATAGGAAATCTTTAGAATTTTCAAGAGCATCCCAAAATTATTTCGAATTCTTTCTAAAAAAATTGAAACTCAATCATTAATTCATAACTTTTAAGAATACCATGAAATATTTTGAAACCTCTTAGAATCTTTCAAAATATCCCAATATCTGTTTGTGACGTGGCACATTGTTTCCGCATTTGTGCTGCTCGTCTGGGTGCCTACGACGTGGTTGAGGATCTCTAATGAGATACTTTTAGTCATACTCGAAATCGCCGAAAAACGACCGCATTTGAAAAGAAAAAACCGCTTTATCATCACGACAATGCGCCTGTTCATTCATGCTTAGTTGCACAAGCAAAAATGCATCAAATCGGCTTCGAATTGGTTCCTCAGCCAGCGTATTCACCAGACCTGGCCACCAGAGACCAGGGCCCCACTACAAATAAGTTTATTTTGGTACAAGGTAATAACATGTATTCTATTTAATGAAGGTTACACTGTGGTTAGTGGTTAATTTTGTTTTCGCGCGACCTTCAACCGGCCTTCTACAATTATAGAATTGCTATTCAAATAGAAGAAACCTAAATACAAATTCCTCGCCTTATTAATGTTGGGGGTGCGAGGTCACTCGAACCACGTAAAAAACTGAATTTTCACAATAATGACAGTAACACGTGAATTCCAGGAAGGCGGAGCGTAATCTTGATAAATACGCATCCCACTACTAATAAGTTTATTTTGGTACTGGATAATAATAACAAGACAAGGTCTACAGTAAAGAAATGTCTGATTCTGAGAAATGAACACGTGGTCGACATTTTTGCAATATACAATTCGGAGATAATGTGGTCGGCCTCGATTTAAAAAATAAAACGATTGGATTTTTAGTTACATTTTCAGTAGTTTCTTTTTCTTTTGGAAGTTTATGCTGTTCTCGTACTAAGAACTTATAGTGTCGCCCGAGCAAAGTTCTTGGAGTTTTAAGCAAATGAATGTAAACATATATTGCTTTCGCTTTAATTTTTCTTTTATAATTTAAGAGCAAGTGTTTTATTCACTGACTTTACCCAGTTGGCAACAATAACGAAGGATTCGGGAAAAAGTTAATTACCTCTAGAACCATATATTGGATGAGCCCATCAATACATTTTGAGTTACTCAAAAGGCAATTCTAACTCAACATTATTGGAAACATTAAAATTTCATGAAAACTCACATTTGGCGTGTAAACACGTGATAACTACTTGAAAGCGGCGTTGAAAAAAATTGAAAAGACTGAAAATTATATGTCAAATGACAACTATGGTTGCTCAAACTCTTGTTCAGTATATTGGATGTTTCGATTGTCAAGCAATTGTCAGACTTCAGCTAATAAAATTTTGATATTAACTTCTCATCTGTTACTTGACTATGTTACGAATAGCTCGGAATATCTCTGAAGGTATAATAATTCACAAACTTAAAATGAAGTCAAGAAGTTTTATAAACATGTCACGTTGAAATTGATTTTACAAACCCAGTGAAAATCTTTTGGTTTCAGTCTCTTGATTATTATAAATCAAATCGATGACCACATATATGAGTGAAATCTATTCTCAGAACATTGCTAAATTGGATTAATTTTATTAGATGCATTAATGCCCATAATGCAACATGTTTAACCATGTTTTAAGAATATGTGAAATTCGGATTACTGAGAATCAATATTGCTTAGAAATATTTTCCAGTACCCTTATCTTTGAATTACAACAGATCGCTCTGTGTGATTCGAACACTGATATTGTGCATGGTAAACTAGTCATGATGCTAATGCACGAAGTACCTGATTTATTCAGCTACACGAACATGTCCCAGGGAATTTTTGAACTAGTTCATTGTAGTTAAATAAAAAAAGGGTTACCAAGCGCCATTTAGAACATCAGACTTAAGGAGTGTGACAATCCAACTTACAACATTGTTCTAGGAATAGCCTTCTCCTCACACATTCATCTTTTGGAAAGCACGGAGAATCTGAATTACTCTGTGCTGTGAATGTTTCATTTGACAATTTTAAAATGTTTTATTCTTGACTTCTTTCATTCTTACAAAATACTTTATACTTGGTTAATGTGACATTGCAAGCGATTTTCGTTTAGTGTGTGACATAGCAATATCATTGATCTTAATAGAAATTATACAATCAGGTTTCAGGCTTTTTTTGAATTTAAGCTTTTTGCATAAGCTTTAGAAAGATGGAAAATAAAAGAGGTATTCTCAAAAAACAGGATACAACGTCAAAATCAAACAATTTTTAAATCACGCAGCATTCTTTTTAAAATCGATAGTTTTGTGATTTTTTCCGGTGAGTTTAGAGAATTGCTTCAAAATTTGGCAAAATGTATAACAAAATATTCATTCGTAACAACCTTAAAAATATTGTATGCTTTTTGCCATTCATTTACTAGGTTCCCAAATTCTATATTCCCGATTTATTAATGATTGGTTAAATGCGCTTATGCCAACTTTATTCAGTGTCCTCGTTTAAGATGTAAAAGAGGTAAAAATCAAGATTCAAAATAGTGAGATTATTGCCTTAATAATAACAATTAAATATCTTATCAATTTTTTCTTTTCTTTTTAACTTTTTTCATTCATTTGAATAAATATTCGATCGTTTAATGTGCGCTTGCTTTTGTAGACACTTTTTACGAGCCACACATGGTTACCGGCCATTGTGAGTAGAAATTCTCGCTATAAAAGTCTAGCAAGATTTTATTATAGTTTAAATGACCAAAAATGGTATGAACATTTGACCACTGTGCCCCGCCTACCTTATTCAGACGATCTAGTCCCCTGCAACTTCTTTTTATTCCCTCCAATGATAAGGGAAATGAAAGAAAAGCGTTTTGCGGACGTTGCTGAAATTAAAGACAAAAATAATGGAGGCGCTGTCAGGCATCACAACAGATGAATTTCAAAAATGTTTCGAACAGTGGAATAAAATATTAGACAAGTGAATTAACTGAAATAGAGAGAGTACTTTGAAGAAGATTAAACGTTTAAGTAGAAAAATTAAATAAATAACATTTAACAACAATAGTTCGTTTTTTGGTTATGTCTTCGTATAAAGAAAACGCTCCATAAAGTTGAGGAAATCGATAGTAATTTTGTATGTATCGAAAATTTTTATTTATAGGAATATAAATTTTTAATAGTAATTAAAAAATATGTAAAAGATTTCGTAATTGCTACTTACTTTTAATTAAAATTGTTAATTTTATTGTATGTATATTGCAAAAATTGGTCGAATTATATTGTTATCATTCCTTCCTATCATCGGAACTAGTTGTTCGGAATGGAAGTTCGAATTCAAAATATCCATCGGAATTTTACTTCGCGCAGGATTCGATACGCGGGTTGTCACTCCCACAAGTACGTGAATCGGAAGGTTAGTGTACAATAAAGAGGAGTTTTGCGACCAAAAATCCATCGGCAAAAATAAGATTATTTTCGTACTCGATGACAACAAAGTGCCAGTAAAATGTGTAATCATCACATAGAAATAGCGTGACCTGATCCCGCAGGAAATCGACAATTGGAATCGACCATCTTTTATAATAGAATTGCTATTCACATAGCAGAAACCTATTTCTCAAAACTAATCGTAGTTGGCAGCACCGAGCTGAGTACTAGACTCGATGCTGCCACCTACGATTAGTTTTGCATCATTAACCACAGAGTGAAAATTTACTTTTACGAAATTAGGCCTAATGAACTGATTTTGTTCTTCGTCAATTTACCTTTGATATATTACTCAAGAGAGAATTCGAATCGCATGTTTCGGATCACACACGGACAAATTGCTGTCTTTAAGAGTTTATCTGGCAGCGAATTCCACAGCTAATCTGAACGATATCACATTCTGTCGGACAGCAAGGATAAAAGAATTAAAAGTAATATCTAACCGAAGCGACCAGAAAGGTTGAACCATTGGAGAATTTTTGACGCGGTGTGAAGGGATTTCTAATTTTTTAGCAACACCTGCATATCGCCTGTCACCAGCGCAGCGGTGGCAATTGCAGCTGCCATTTAATAGTATTTATCTTTTATTTTCTGATAAACAGATTTCCCGTTTTGAAAAAGCTTACCGTTTTTGAATTTTAAAAAGTTTGTGAGAAAATTAAATACAATTTAATAATATTAATTAATACTTACATATTTTATAATTAATATATGAAAATTATTTTTTTTTACAGCACAAAGAACATTGGAGTGTATACGGTGCCCCAAAGGAATATAACGCCTACTCAGACAAATAGATGCGTCTCGACACTAAATATCGGTCTTCATTTAAAGAGTGACCCAAAATTTCGCCTCTTTTTTCGACCTCATGAATTTGATTCTAAATTGGTTTAAACTATAGCTCTTCATGATATTTGAAAGTAGAAAAATTTCAAGTTGAGCATAGTTTTTTTTAAGAGATACAACTAGTTAAACTTATCAACTAACTCTATCATGTCGAAACGAGTCCAATGTTCCTATGATCTTGTTTGCTGATTCAAAATTATAG
>NC_046657.1:26488946-26491425 GCF_010883055.1 Belonocnema kinseyi | reverse complement strand
ATGCTCACTTTCATTTTTCCTCTACTTTAAACTATCATCATGACCTTTAGTTTAAACTAATTTGGAAGCATATTTTCGAGGTCGAGAAAAGAGGCGAAAAAAATAGGGGTTTTTGGGTCACTCTTCGGATACTGGAGGGAAATTGCGAAAAATGTATAGGAAAACCCCAGAAATTGAACAAACGATACATATGCTTTTTCCGTCTGAATTTTCCGATGCATTCGTGGAAGATTTGAAAACCTAAGTCCGAAATATTTTGCAAGTAGTAATTACAGACATTTTCTACAGAAAATTCTTTACCATAAAAGCAATTTAGCTTAGGCAGTTTTTCTAACACCATTTTAAATTTTTTAACCAAATTATTGGAAAATTTTTAATTTGTTAAATAAATAACCTGCCTAATCCAAATTGCTCTCATGGAAAAGTATCACATGCCTTTTATTAATTAAATTTTTCAGGACTGCACCTGATTTGGAAAGTCCCGGTGTACAAAGGCCGACGAGGAACAGAGCCAGATCGAGCAGCTTCAACTCATCGCCTGAGCCTCCTTGCCGATCGAGAATATTTACCTCATCGTGTGAGTTGGAAAACTCACAACCCGGAAGGCCCGACTTTTTATCAGTGGTCACAACGCTGTAACTGATGCAAGATGAACCTGCCGTAGATGAGGAAGTATATCCTGTAGCTGGTGCAACCCTTCACTTACGGTGTTTAGTTCTTTTTAATAATAAAATAAAAATCATTTAATCAAAAAATTATTTCCATAAGATTATTTTCGTACTAAATAAGAATAAAAAGTATGCTTCTTGGAAGGACGGCAAAAATGAAATGTCCATGACATGCATTATCTGATCTCAATCAATCCGAATCACGTGCCTGAGAAACTGCTTTTAGATTTACTCCAAGCTTTTATAAAATTGAAACTAAATTCTCAGTAAAAAACTTCAAATTGTTCCAAAGATTTTTTAATTGCTATTTAAACTACGCAGATGGCGTCCTTTAAATTTCATGACACCATCGATGCGCGAGTCTCTAAATTCATTATTATTAGAAACGTCTAATCATTATTTTCATTAATTAAATATATTTGTATATAACTAGCTCATGATTCTCAGAATGAAAAATGGATAGGAAATATATTAAGAAGGAAAAACATTTCATTAAGATTATTTTCGTCCTATATATAATAAGAAGCATTCTTCTCAATGGAAGGAAGAAAAAATGAAATTTGCATGACATGCATTAGGTGATATCAATCAATCGACCCACTATTTGGTAGAAAGAATTGTTGTTCATATAGAAGAAACCTTAATATAAATTGCTTATCTATTCAAATTTAAGTAGATGTTTCTCCACACACTCCTCCCCAGAGAGTTTTAAGACTTGCAAAAATGGCGAAATAAATTACCTCGATAGATCGCTTGAGAATTACATATAGAATACATTTTTACACACCAGAACTCCATATAAGCTCAGTTTTTTTAAATATCAATGACTTTCGAATTTTTTCATAGAAAAAAAAATATTAAAAATATTAATTCCGTGAATTTGTTGTATATAGACAGAAAGTAATACAGATTGGTCTTTCATAAATGAAATTCAATTGGAAAATGAAATATATTTTATTTATGCCCAATTGTATAACAATTTACAAATAATTTTATTATAATTATATGATATTTACAAAATTGTAGAAAGTATAGGGGAGATTGGGGAGTTGTGAGACAGCGCCATCTTTCATAAGATTCAGCAAGTTCGACGTCGGTAATGATTGCCATCTTTGTTTTCCAACGCAACCTCACTTTTCAGCTCGAATTCATCTTGTAAACATGCTTTGGGAGCGTCGTTCCATACAACGTATCTTATCATTTGCTTGAAAGTTTCACCACGCAGTTTGTTCGTGCCCGTTTCCATCAGTCCTTTCGGCGGAGTCCAAAGGTAAGTACGGACAAATTAACCGTTAATCAATGAAGTTTCGATGCATACTCTCATTGTTGTATATACATTCAACGTGCTTATGATTGTGAGGCCATTTTAAATATGTGCGTTTTGGGGATTTGTGAGACAACAAATTTGGGGAGTTATGAGACACTATTTTTTTATGTTTTCACGCACTGTTCAACATGAATTGTATAAAGTTTATTCTGTTTTGAATGTCTTATGAAATTTTTCATGAAATTTAATGTTTTATATTGACTTTTTCTTTTTTTGTAGATTTCGTACTCATCATGCTGCGTCATAAATATGTTATTGAGTCAAGAAATCCAACGATCGATGCAAATGCATTAGTGGCTGCGGTCAAGAAAATTTTAATTGAAAAGAAAGCACTACGGTCCGTCGCTCGAGCGTATAATATAGATAAATCAAGATTGTTTCACTACATCTCAAAACTAAATGATTCAAACCTGGATCCATCGACGGCTTCTGAGGAAAAATTGATTGAGTTTCTGTCATCACTCAGTACCACATCTGGTGGTAG
>NC_046657.1:26478857-26488846 GCF_010883055.1 Belonocnema kinseyi | reverse complement strand
TTACTTTCAAATGTTACAGTCTGTTACAAGGGGGAAGGGTAGGTTAAAAAGGTCGAAAATAATCTTACGTAGTATGTGAACGGTCCCTTCAAAGGGTGAAAAATTTTATGATAAAATAAAATAAAATGGAAAACATTCAACAAAATGAACTACCTACTTTAAAATCTTTGAAATTATAAAAATTTAAATGTCTGAATTTAAAGAATTTTGGCAACGACAAAGTTGCGTGACAAGTTACATTCTAAATGTACAAACAAGCAGTTTCTTTACAAATGTTAGATATATAATTTAAAGAAAAAAACAATATAAAAATGAAAAAATACCTGCGGAAAACGTAGAGAGCTTTTCCGACAGCCTACAGCTTCTTCTCACGCTCCTCACAATCCGCAACCGAAATTTTGCCCGCTGAAGGAGAAGAATATAAGCCTGACTGTGCAGTAGTCACGTCATTTACGCGTGCCTCTAATCCTTTTGCCGACAACTCCGGCAATTCAATTTTTATTGTGACTTTATTGTCATTGTTTGGCAAGTTTAATGTAGGAACGATCCCGTGTTTTGGAATCAGTTGGCCATTCCGTTTGCGGTAAAAGTTTCCTTCATCAAAATGACGGTGACAAACAAAAAATCTTTTTTTTGTTATGGTTGAGGAGTCCAGCATTGACAATTCGTCATTTTGGCAGGCTCGCACCCAATCCAACCAATTTTCACCTTTCTTCGGAAACCTGTGAAGAGGTGTCAACACACATGGTAAAACAGTCAACCTTCCCCCTGCCCCGTTCACCCGCTGACGACGGCAGCGCGCGTACAACTGGTCTGCGAACTAAATATAATCATAATAGTACGCGACCGTTTCATTCCCATTGCGTTGACCGCCCCTGCATAACCGGCTCAGAACTCTATGTATGGGACCAGTTCTCGTAACGAGTGCCCCGAACTCTTCTACGCATGCGTCGCGCTCGGTTGCTATTCGTGCGCAGTTTCAAATGCTGAAAAATAACGTTATTATTTTTTATAATGAATAATGTCATTTTAACTTATCTAAATGTTTATTAGACCGACATTAATGAATGTTGATAAAAGTAAAAATTTATTAAGTGCATACTGTTTATATAAAAAATATCCTTTGGAACTTATTTGCATTTTTCTTGCATATTTTTCATTATTCCCAAATTTTGTTATTTAAAGTTTATTAAAATATTAAAATGCAACGAATCAGAGGCCGAGCGCGACGCATGCGTAGAAGAGTTCGGAGCACTCGTTACGAGCACTGCATGGGGCTGGTTCAAATGAATAGTGTACGATTTGTTTATCATAGAGATGATAGCAGTGATACCAGTGTTGGCACCCTGTGCTACTGCGCTTGCGCTTGGGCCGCGTACTGGTTAGCAGCGCTTGGCACGCAATTCAAAATCAATTTAAAAAGCAATTCTTGTAATGTAAATAAATAATTATTAAAAAATGCATATAAATTGTATAACTGTTGATTTCAGGGGGAAAAAAATATAACACATATATTCAATAAATAACAGTTTATTTTCATTGAATTCTAAAGACCAACTTCTATTTTACAAAACATTTAATTTAAAAAGAAACCTTTTAGAAAAGTGATTGAAAATCCTTATTTATAATGTTCTTAATATTTTGTATGTATTTTTCTAGGAATTCACATAATTATATAACCTATAAATGCACAAATTGTCACGACTGCATTGTAGTTATGATTCAAATACACAATTATTATTTTGAGCATTTTTTGATAATTTTTTAAGACAATGTTACATAATGTTTGATAGGGAATTGAGTACTAGGAGCAAGCTCGGACTTTGGAGTTTAAAAAAAATAAACTGTTATTCATAAAATATATGTGTTATACATTCTTTTCTTGCCTGTAACCAAAAGTTTAATAATATTTATACAGTCTTGTGCATATTTTAATAATTATTCATTTAAATGACAAGAATTGTTTTTTAAAGTAATTTCAAATCGCGCGCCAAGTGCGGCTAACCAGCGCGCTGTCCTAACGCAAGCGCAGTAGCACAGGGTGCCCACATTAGCATCATTGTAGAGTTCCTAAGTACCCGAATATTTAAGTTCAGGTTATATAACCGAGAATATGACAGAATTTAGGAGAATTTTAAAGAATTTAAGAGCATTTAAGAATTTATGATTTTAAACAATATTTCTATTGTTCAGGTTATATGAGTGGTTGAATATAAATTATTTTCTAGCTCATATTCAGGAATTTAAAATATGCAAAGCAGTAGCTCATTAATTATTTATCACTGTTAGACTAACACCCTAACCTGAAAATTCAATTACCTCACATTAAAATATAATAAAACAGTGTTTCATACACAAATTTAAAATTTTTAAATGTATTGATTTATTTCAACGAAAAAAAAAATTTTTTCCACGTTAAAAGATAACTCCTTAACAAAACACTGGAATTGTCAACAAAAAAATTGAATTTTTAACATAATAGTTGAACATTCAACCTAAAAAGACAAATTTTCAACGAAAAAGTTTCATGGTTTGTATTTTAATCAACAAAAAAAAATGAAATTTATACAATAAAAGAAACGAATTTTAAAACCAAAAAGACGAATTTCCAATAAATAAAGATTTTTCACTCAAAAAATAAATAAAAGTTTATCAAAAGTATTGAACCTTCAAACCAAAAGATAAATTTTCTTGACAAAAATTCAATTTTCAAACAAAAAATATAACTGTTGAACAACAAAATTAATTTTCCACGATCTGATGCATTTTTACGCAAAAAAAAGGAAATTTCGAACTAAAAAATAATTGGTTTACAAAAAAAACGTGAATTTTTAACTAAAAAATATCAATCTTAAAAAATGGAAAAGTTCCATTTTCTGTTAAAAATGGATTCTAAACAAACAAAAAAGAAGTATTTTCCACTAAATAGTTGAATTTTGAACCAGACATAAGCCTTCAATAAAAAAGTTTTACAATGTAGTTTAACTTTGACTCAATTAGTTGAATATTCAATTAAAAAAGATTAATTTAGAGCAAGATAATTAAACTCTTAACCAACGAGATAACTTTTCAACTTAAACTGGATAATGTTTTAACTTTTCAACAAAATTGTTGAATTCCCTAGCAAATAGTTGCAGTTTATTACAAAAAAAGTTTAGTTGTCATCCAAAAAAGATTCCAGTTAACTCAGTAACATTAAAAATTGAATTTTCGTAACAAAGAAAAAAGTTTCTACAAAAAAAATTGAATTTTCAATCCAAAAAGACAAATTTTTTCAATCAAAAAGGATGTATTCTTAACAAAATATTTAAATTCTCTACCAAATAGTTGCATTTTTATCCATAAAATATCAATTTTGTTTCTAAAACAGATGAATTTGTAACAAAAAACACATTTTTTTATAAGTGGAACTTTCATCCAGAAAATATTTCAGTTCATTTTCAACACCAAAATATAAATTTTTAACAAAAAGTCCATTTTCTACGAAATAGTTATGTTTTTAAGAAAATAGTATAATATAGCTTAGTTTCTAACTAAACAGTTGCATTTTTATACAAAAAAAAATTTAATTTCTGCTAAAGCAGGTAAACTATAAAATAAAAAAGAAAAACTTTCAAAAAAAGAGTTGAATTTTAACCGAAAAGTTAACGAAAAAATGCAATTTTCTATTAATTAAAGTAAATTCTGAGTTTCTTATAAATTCTCAGAGAATTTATTTCTCGGTCATATTATCATTCTCGTTACCGTTCTCAAAGTAATATAACCGGCTCAGAACTCTATCATCGACGTATAGAAATCGACCGGTAATGCTGTGGGGAGAACGGTAATGGGCTCTAGAGAGAGAAAAAACATATGAGATGTACACCTATCTCTTTCTAGATAAAGCTGATTGGTCGAGAATATTTTCGTTGGGTGAAGTTTGGCGCAGCACAGGACCGTGCTTTGTGTCGCGAGTGCCCCCATAATGTGACGTTTATCACACTTTTCAGAATTGATTTATTTATAATTTATTTAATTATAATTAATTGTAAATAAATATAAAAAAAGGTGGCAGCTTGTGTAGTTTTTGGGCGTTGTCAAGACGTTCATATGGGGATATGTTTTCATACGTAAATAAAGTTATTGAATATAGTAAAATAAAAAATGTTACAACAAAAACAAAACCTCAAAATATGAAGTTTTGTACCTATGCAATACAAATGGTTATTTTTTATGTTATAGAAATATTGTTCAAATTTATGACAGTTTTTACATTATTTTTAAACTCACAAAACGATTATTATTGTAGCATTTTCAATCCAATTTCAAGAAGAATTCAAGGTTACCAAGTTTTTAAAATAATCTATCTGAAACAGGTTATTTTACATGAATGTTCTTTAAAATTTAATTTATTATAACTACAAATTTCTAATATATTGTTTATCTTTTTTCTTTTAAGGGCATGTGACACAGCTAAATACCTATATTACCGACCACAGTTTTTCAGTTCACTGAATGTTTTTTTGAACCTAAGAATTTTTTTTGTAAATAAAATATCGAGCTGAAACTTTGGGAAATGTATTAGAGTAAAATAAAGTACGTTTAGGTACTGCATTTAGTAGGAACTTCACTGAAAATTATTTCATCTTTTTTCTGAACCTCAACATTTTTTGAACGTTCGAACTTCTTTTATACATAAAATATCGGTCTCAAACTTTGAGAAATGCAAGAGCAGAAAGAAAACTACGTTTAAGTACAAAGCTTAACAATAAAAGATGTAAAAAAATATATTTTAACAATCAATTCCAACGGCATCAGCCGGTAACGTTGTACACGAAAATACGAAACCTGTACATGAAAATACGAAATTTGTAGTTATAATAAATTAAATTTTAAAGAACATTCATGTAAAATAACCTGTTTCAGATAGATTATTTTAAAAACTTGGTAACCTTGAATTCTTCTTGAAATTGGATTATATTAGAATATTTATTATATATTATTATATATTATTTAGGCAATACCCGGGGCCACCAATTCACTCGACAGAGTCCTGAAATAGATAAAGATAGGTCTACATCTCATATGTTTTTTCTCTCTCTAGAGCCCATTTCAGTTCTCCCCACAGCGTTACCGGTCCATTTCTATGTGACGATGCATTGGGTGATAGACTTTGTTTCGTGGCTAACTGGTTTTTGGCGGTGCTGGATGGCGTTTTGGCATATACGCCGCAAATACAAAGACTGTCATTAGCGTCCAGAAGTAACCGGCTCGCAACTTGCAAAGCTGTGGAAGGAATAAATTCAAGAATGATGGGCGGCACGAGTCTGTGGATGAATTCCTAGCAACGAGCGTTCCTTGGCGACAACAAAATTAAGAAGGTATGTGATATAGAATTGGGTAAAATGCAGAATCACTTTTGTCGAAATCCGCGAGGATTTTCAGATTCTTTTGCCGAAATTTTTTAATTTTGCAATTTATAATGATTTCCTTATTAATTAAAAAAACCCCAAGGATTTCTACGAGTTCGTAGAGATTTACCACTGAGCGTCTATTCGTTCTTGCTATCAGTCTTTCAATATTTTGTGTTATCCATTCTACTAAAATGTTATAGTTTATTCTTTCTCCATATAACAGCTTCGTTTCTGACGAAATCTTTCAACAAAAATTTTGTTTCTACATTCAGCTTTTTAACGGAAGTTTTTTTGGAATATTCTGTACAGTTTGTAGGTTATGGTTAAAACACGTGTTATTAATGTTATTATAAAAGCTTTTTTCAACTTTTAAGTGAATTTTATTTTGTACGGAGTAATAATTGTCACTTGTATCATTTAAGCTCTATCGAGAAGATAATGAAAAGTTTAAGAGGCAGACCAAATAAAAGCTAAAGCTCCAAAACTGAAAACCGTTGGTTCAATAGGAACCTAACCTTTTTTCAGATGGCGCTGATGCCACTGAAAATTGCGACGAAAGTAGCAAAAGAGGCTAATATTCTTTAAATTATATTTTCTTTAATAATTATTTTACCTGAAATTATTTGACCGAATACAGGGCAGTCGCTGGTCCGAGAATGACAATAAATTTATTTATTGACAGTTTTTTAAATAATTAGTTCATTTAAAGAGATTTAAAAATTGCAAATTTTAAGCTATAACGTTTGATTTTAAACTTTTTAAATTTGAAAGTTTTATTAAGTAATTTATTCAAAATTAAAGACTTATGAAATTTCAAATATTGTTTCAGTTAAAAATTTGTAAATTATAGTATCATTCAGTTCACAGTGCGTGGATATTTTTTCAGAATTTCTAAATATATTTTAAAATGAATAAAATATTTTCTACAAGTTTTAGAAAATCCTGCAATTTTTGCAAAAAATCCTTAGAAATCTTCCAGGTTCATTTTTGACAATTCTAGAAATCTCTTAAAATCTTTTTAAATATTCTGTTAAAATTATTTTTCAACATGAAATATTATTTTCAATTTTCCTAGGAATATTTAGAAAATGTTTTTATTTTTTGGATCCTTTCGCAATTCGTAAAAAGCTTCTAATTTTTTTATTTGAAACCGGAAAAAATCTACATTTTGTTTTAAATTAGGTTGTAAGATTTTCATCAAAATTCTAATTCTAATTTTTTCTACAAATAATCAGTGTTTATAAATCCAAATTTGAAAGCTTTGTTTTTAAATTCGCAGGATTTTCTAGAAGTTGCAGGACAAATTCAATTATTTTAGAAGTTCTGAAAGAATTTCAAAAATGGTTTTAAATTTGATAACATTTAAAACAACCTCAAAATTTTTAAATAAAATTTTAAAGCTTTTCAAGGATGCGTAAACTATTTAACATGAAAATATTTTAACTTATAATTTCAGATCTTTTAAAAAAAAATAATTTTTTAAATGTTTTTAGTCTAAAATAACTCAATATTATAATTATGAAAAAAAATTTATTTCATTTAATGATTCTTTAATTTAGAGTATATATAATCTAAATTTTTGAACTCTATCATTTATAAATGTAAAAATACAAAAATTTTTAATGGAGAAAATTTTAAACTACAATTTAAAAAGTTTAAAATTCAAGAGTCCCACTTTGAATGCTTTAATTTATTTTGTATTACTTTAAATTAAAAATTTTTTTAGAATAGATTTAGAGTTTTAAATTTAATTGACCAGGAAAAAATTTTGCTAACCGGGAATTTTTTTCTTTGATTAAAACGATCACTCTGTGAAAGGCTTTAAAATAATAACAATGATTTTCTTAACATTCTTAAGAAACAGATTGCCGAAATTGTAAAAAGTTAATCTGGAAGATTTTAAGGATTCTTTTAATTTGTAGTTTTTTTTTAATTTTCGGAAAAATTCGAATCATTTTAAGTGATGTTTAGAGGTTCTGAACAAATTTTTAAAATACTGTAAGATTTGAAAACATGTACATTTTTCAAGATTCTGATATAAAATTTTGAAATTTTTTAAGGTTTTTAAAACTGTTTATAATAAAAATACTTGAACTTCTAAATTCAGAAGTGTTCAGTTTATAAAATATAATGCTATCGGTCAATTTGTAATGTATCTTGCTTAAAATTATTTGCTCCTTAGTGCTTACTACTCCCTCAGTTCTTCTTACTTTAAATGGAGAAATTCTTACTAATTCAGATCGAAAATTGTACTTTCATTCACCCTGAAAAACATTTGCGAACCAGAGAAATTGCCTCATTTTAATTTTTTCCGAAGTACTATGTGACACCATTTTTCTTCTTAATGAGCGTATTCTAAGATATGTTTAATATTTCATAAAATGGAATCTGGCCTTTTAATTTCACGGCATCATTCAGAATGCCGGAAGAAATTTGTGAAAGAATGAAATTTATGTTGCACACAGTTTCGATGATATGGGGATTATGAAATTTGACATTTTGTTCAAATGAATTTTTGGTTATATGCTTATTCGGAAGAATAAAGATGATGTGAATGGGCAATAATTTGCATAAATAAAAGTTATAGCAAAATGCTATAAGGTCAAAAGATTTGAGGTCAAATGGAATTTGTGGAATATTTATGTACTTTTGTTCAAAAGAGAAGTGATCCTATACCATTGGACTTTCAATTTGACTGATTCCTCAACAGCGCTTGTCGCATCTGTTTGCTTACTGTTACAGAATCAGGTAGACGCTCCAGATAAGGCCTCATTAACTTTTAACCTTTTGTTTGGCTCTTGAGTTGACTTATTAGATAATAAATTGATCAAGCATATTAGCTCCTCACTTATAACTTGTATTTATTTCCTTCTTTTGTATTATTTTTGTTGTTGTTAGCTGATGGGAATTTTTCCACTTGAATTGCCGAGAATTTCAATCAGTATAGTTTGTTGTTTCAAAATTCAAACTGTATACTTCTTCTTATAATACCATCACGGCTTTTAAATTTTAAAATTCCGGGGGTGTTTGTATTATATTGCTCACTGTAAAATTCCTTTTTATTCTTAACACGCATGCATATATATATATGACAATACTACAAATTAAAATTGAATGCCAATCACAAAATCTCTGAAACTGTATGAATTTGCTGTAATCAGAGTACCAAAATAATCATATGCCTGTCGAGGGACTTGTATTAATAATGCTCGATCTTGCTCGAGTTCACTTGAAGTAAATCTACAAGCAGTTTCTGGGGCACTTCGTTTGGATGAACTTCCACTTAACATTGACGAGGTGAAAAATTTATATGAAGGTTTCTTCTATATGAATAGCAATTCCATTGAAAAGTGGGTCGATTGATTGATATCACTTAATGCATTTCATGCACCTTTCATTTTTCCTTCCTTCCTTCCTTTAAGAAGAATGCTCCTTATTATCTAGTACGAAAATAATATTCATGAAATGATTTTCTTCCTTCATATATTTCGTATTCATTTTTCATTCTGACAATCATGAGCTAGTTAAATACAAATATTTTCTAATTAATGAAAATGGTTATTGGAGGTTTCTAATTCCTTTGAATTCTTTTATATTCTTTGATAAAAGCTTTTTTAATTTCAATTTGCATCAAAATTGATGCAGGTTAGAGTTTTCAACTTGTTAAATGCAGGGTGCTCCGGAAGCCGATTTAAATAAAGTGAAAATGTAGAGATAATCTTACGAAAACTTGAAGTTTTATTCTAAAATATTAGGTGTGCAAAAAAGTTCTGAGCTTTTGTTTACAAAATTAAACATTTATTAAAAAGCAAACAAGAAGATATTAATTTTCAAAATAGTCTCCATTTGCATTGATGACCTTTTGCCATCTTTCAGGTAACTTGCGAATCCCTTCACGATAAAAGCTCACCGGCTTCGAAGCGATGAAATCATCAATGCATTGAGGTATCTCACTTCACGACTTCCTTGGCCAGTAAATGGCCTCTTTTCTTCTAAAATATCGCTCAAGTTGGTTAATTGTTGTTTATAACGTTCTGGCGTGATTGTTTCACCCGGCTGTAATAACTCGTAATATAATATGCCTTACCAGTCCCACCAGATGCAGAGCAAAACTTTTTTCGCATGGATATTAGGCTTCGGCGCCGATGTCGAAGGTTGACCAGGGTCAACCCACGATTTCCTACGCTTGGGGTTATCGTAAAGAATCCACTTTTCATCGCCCGTAATAATTTTGTGTAAAAAATCTTTTTTGCGGAATTTTGAAAGCAAAGCGAGTGCGGTGTCATACCGCCTATTTTTGTTGTCTTAGGTCAGTTTGTGCGGAACCCATCTACCTTCCTTCTGAACCTTTCCCATCGCATGTAATCGTACAGAAACTGCTTGCCGCGTAACACCAAGCTGTTCAGCAAGCTCCTCTTCAGTTTGTGCAGAATTCACATCCAGCAATGTTTGCAGTTCATCGGTGTCAAACTTCTGTGGACGTCCAGCACGCGTTTCATCTTTAAGACTGAAATCTCCTTGACGAAAATTTTTATACCACCTTTTACACGTCGCATGACTTACAGCGTTCTCTCCATATGCAGCACAAATCATTTC
>NC_046657.1:26475633-26478757 GCF_010883055.1 Belonocnema kinseyi | reverse complement strand
GTTTTAAAACAGGAAACTAGCGGGAAGATGGATGAAATTTAAATTGTTTTTTCAGTTGTATGAAATCTAAAGCTCAAAACTTTTTTGCGCACCCAATATTTGCCGTTCTGCTTAAAACGTGTATACATATACATATCTGTATCAAGTAAGGTTCCTTTGTGATTGGAAAATATAAAAAACTTAGTTTCTTCGGGACTACTATATTTCAATGTGGTGTATTATGGTTGAGGTAACATTCAGCTACGAATGCTCAATTAGCTCTCTCTTGGAATGTTCACTACTGACGACAGGGCAACACACTTATCGCAGAGTTATTTCACAGAGAGCACAAAATGTGGGTTATTTATCCGATACAACCACACGCAACCCAGGTATCGGTCAAGAGACTGTTGAGGTAACATTCAGCTACGAATGCTCAACCTTATTATCATGAGAGAGAGTAAGTCTAAGTACTTGTCTTGGCTGTACTTAGTGCTTCCATAACGTGAAGATCTGATACCAAGGTACCCCACCCGGTTCTTCGGGACTACTATATTTGAATGTGTTGTATTTATGGTTGAGGTAACATTCAGCTACGAATGCTCAATTAGCTTTCACTTACTTATACTTATTCTTACTTAGTCTTACCTGTCTCGGCAGGTAGCGAGGGAAACTTACAAGACTTTGTCTTGGCTGTACTTAGTGCTTCCATAACGTGAAGATCTGATACCAAGGTACCCCACCCGGTTCTTCGGGACTACTATATTTGAATGTGTTGTATTTATGGTTGAGGTAACATTCAGCTACGAATGCTCAATTAGCTCTCACTTGGAATGTTCACTACTGACGACAGGGCAACACACTTATAAGAGAGATAATTGAGCATTCGTAGCTGAATGTTACCTCAACCATAAATACACCACATTGAAATATAGTAGTCCCGAAGAACCGGGTGGGGTACCTTGGTATCAGATCTTCACGTTATGGAAGCACTAAGTACTCTTATCTACTGTCAAGTAAGACTAAGTACTATTATCATGTGAGAGCTAATTGAGCATTCGTAGATGAATGTTACCTCAACCATAAATAAGGTTATCACCTTCTCTTGCTCCCTTACATAAACGCGTTTAAACCGATTGACAAAGTAGTGTCGATTTGCTTTACTGTGAAACTACTGAGTTCAAAAACTTTTAAAATTCACGTGATTTCACAGCATAGTAAAGATTCTCTTTGTTTTCTTAATGGATGTGGACTGGGAATTTGGTTCGAGCAAGCACGTAAATCTATACTTCGACAATTTTTAGTTTATTGGAATAAACTTAAAGTAAATGCAATAAATCATCCTTCATAATCATCAAGATTTAAGAAAGCTCTAGTTTCATTTTCATCCTTGCATAGAAATGCATTATGCATAGAATGAACCTGCACAGACAGATTTTCTCTACATTTTCACTTCATTTATTTCGTCTTCTCAAGTCTTCTGAGCATTTGAAAATGAGCATTTTGGCGTGTACTTTAATATTTCAAACTATGTTGATTTAAAATTTGTTTACTACATTTGTTCGTAACTCCAAAATAATCTTATATTTGTCGAGGACTCGTATTCATGATGCTCGACTTGACTAGTTTCATTTTATTCTCAAGAATTTAGTTTCGACTGTATAACAACTGCAAGTAAATCTAAAAGCAGTTTCTCAGGCACATGGTTTCGACGATGTTCCCCTTAAAATGGACGGGTGCCCGTGTAGAAATTATAACCGGGTTCGGGCCGGATTCCGGCAGGGTTGCCCTGCTTGTATCCGGAATCTGGCCAGGCTACCCGGTCGGATTCTGGTTGGTTTCGTCACGCTGCGCTGGTCGGATCCCGGCCTGGTTACCTGGTCGGATCCCGGTTGGGTTAACCGATCGGATCCCGGATACAAATAGGGTAACCCGGTCGGGATCCAACCGGTTTTTGACTGGGCTCCTCGATCGTATGCTGGTCGGGCTTTAAGAACAAATTGTTAATGGGGAATTAACAAAAAATAAGCCAACATAAATTACCAACAAAATTTTACTCCACTATTACATCGTGTTCATTCTCAATTTTTTTCGCGGTTTTCATTGGATCTCTTTATTTCTTTCAACTCCCCAATCTTTTACGTTTCCCAACGCATTTCCCATTGAGATGGCAAACGCATTTTGCGTAATTAATTTGCCGGTAGAGGCATCGCGATGTGTTTCTGAAAGTACTCCTGAAAGAAAAATAAGATACTAATTGCATATTCTTCTAAAAAATTAGAATCATGTTACAGCTATCTGGTTTTGTGTTCCTTTTTTAATTTTTAGTTTTCCATCTAATATCTTGAAATTGTCCGATTTTAATTGAATATCTAAACAAATAAATTATTTCAAATTGAAAAAACTATGATTGGAAAATTTTAAGAATGAATAATAATTCTAAATAAAGATTTAAAATAAAAAAATTAAAAATTGACTTTAAAATGAAAAAAGATCAAAACTAAACTATCTGAAATTGATACATCAGTAATTAAATAATTTCGATGATTTAAAATGTTTACAGTTTTGAGTTCTGAATTTTCATGTTGAACGCTAAATTTGTAATTTTCCCGTTTCATAGGTTTTAATTTTGCGATCAGAATTGAATTCGTTCAAGTTTCAACGTTTCAGAGCAAAAATGTTTTCATTTTTAATGTTTTCCATTTGAAATTAATATTTATTTTGAAAGTTTTTTAGACTAATTCAATTCATTTTATGATTTCAGAAGAATCTGTTTTAATCAGCTTTAATGTTAAATTATAATTTTTTTGTGTAATAACAATTTAAAATTCTAGAATTTCAGAAGTTTGACTTTGAAAGATTCAATTTAGTTTTCAATTTCAAATTTTCAAATTTTAATCTCTTTCAATGTAAAATTAATAATATTCAAATTTTTCAATTTTTAATTGTTACATTTTGAACGCTTTTAATTATAAATAATACAATTTCAATTCCTGTGAATTTTGATGGATCCGAATTCCAAAATTCGAGTATTAAAATATTCATTTTTTCACCTATTATGGAAATTTTAATGTGAAATCATTCAATATTGTGATTCATCAATTCAAAACGACTTAGAAATTCTACGATTCAACTTATTTTTAAA
>NC_046657.1:26472815-26475533 GCF_010883055.1 Belonocnema kinseyi | reverse complement strand
GACCGTAAGACATAAATAATTTGAAATCTACGATTTGAAATCAATAAATATCAACGGTCGAAGAAAGGATTGATTTGTTTCATCAAATCATTTTACAAGAAAGCATCAGTTCCAAAAACAAATTGTTTACCGTCAGTGCCATATTAGGCCAAACATAATTTGGTACAGACTTACTACCTCAAAAACAGGATTAACCTTACCAAAAAATTAAATGCTAAGATCAACAATTCCAATCCAATTTGAAGAAAAATCTGCATCCACTGGAGAACAGATATCCCAGGAAGATGACTGCAAACCATCCACGTCGTCGGCTGTGTCTGATGAGGCAGTGCCTGAAGCAGATGTTATCATTTTTGGAAATTCAGATGAGCCGCGTCGTATCAAGTTACCGAAAATATGGGGAACGCACAGGTTGACCAAGGATAACAAGAAATAACCTGAATTAATAAAATTCGGTAAATAGTGAAGAATCTACAGCCAACACCAGAGGGTTATAGAGAATTTATTATTTAATTTTTAATATTTTTACATTACAGGTTATGTACAGATGAAGAAAGATCTAGAGACTGCAAAATAGTGCTTAAAAATGATACCTAGGCTGAAGCTTTGGAGTATGACATGCGACCAAAGGAAGAGAAGGACCTCACTCAAAATTGGATAAAAGATACTTTTTAATACAATTGCTATTCATATAGAAGAAACCTTGATATAAATTTCTTAAAAATGTAACTTAAACTGAATGACATTTTAAAGATAGAATTAGAGAACATAAGAACGACCGTAAAAAATATTCTAGAAGTACTGCTCTGGTTTCACACTCACACACTTTAGACCACCAATTTGACTTTTCTAAAGCTAAAATTTTGCGCAACGAAAATAATGATAAAAACCGCACTTTCAAAGAAATGTTCCGAATTGTGAAACATCAAAACTCTGTCAATAAACGTTCCGACAGATTTCCTCAGCGATATATACCGTAGTTTAATTCTATCGACTAATAACGTTTAAAATATGTATATTATCTATGCTATAAAAACAAATTTTCCCGCTATATCATTAATTTTCCAACGACATGCAGTCATGGTGATGATCAGTGTTGCCCACAATTTTATTTATTTTTAACACTAAAATGCATTGCATGTCCAGGAGGAAGTATCGTACTTCTGTTATCTTATTTAATTACCAAAACAATCATATATTTTTTAAAAAGTCTTTCTGAATCTCACCTTTATAAATAACAGTTATGTAACCGAACTTCAATAATGCTTATCTTAAGTTAGTAATATAACGACAAATGTAAGTAGAATAACACAAGTAATCTAGTAGATCAACACTGTCATTCCATCGATCCAATATTCTTAATATAAATTGTTCACCCGTGTAGAAATAGCCCGGTTTGACCCGGCCAGAAGAAGGTTTCTGGCCAGAATCTGACCGGGTCAAACCAGGATACTATTTTGTTAATTGCCCGGCCGGGATCTGACCGAGTTCCCACCGGGACCCGGTCGGGCCAAACCGGCCCACAACTGATTTATCCCGATTTACTGTTTCTTAATTGCCCGGTCATGATCTGGTCGGGTTACACTGGAACTCGGTCGGGACAAACCACGTCACACCTGATTTAGCCCGGTTTACTATTTCTTAGTAGCGTAGCCTGTATCCGACTAGGTTCCGGTCAGGATCTAACCGGGACAGATCGGCCAAAAATAATTTATACCGATCTACTGTTTGTAATTTACCTTGTCGGCATCCGACCAGATTCTAGTTGGGATTAAGCAGTCTTTAATCTGGTTTAGCCCGGCCAAATATTTATTTAATCGGCTGACTGGTATTCGACTAGATTGCAATCGGGATCTGCTAAGTTTCGGAAATGTTGAAGAAATTGTCCTACTGAATAAAACGACTTCCGAAAAAATCGTTTTTAACTTTAATCTCCGAAAACAGAAATATATTAATTATACTCTGCTTCATCAAAATGTCGTACCACTATATATTAGGGTATGTAGATAAAACATTCTTGTGAAGTAGAATAGAAATAATACATTTAGTTTTCGTAGATTTGAGTTAAGACTCTTTTCATCGGACAGTCGAAAAATTATTCTTATTAAAAACAGTATGACATTAATTTGAAGAATATATTGAATGATCAATTTTTCTAATTTAAATAAAAAATTTTTCCCATACGTTAAAAAAAACTTTCGATCACGACACACCAACTTTCAAATACTTGCGCCAAAAAATATGTATCATGTGGACCAGTACACCAGCGCCACATGAATGGACAGGCAGTAATCAGTATTAGCAGACGACAAAAATGGTGCATAGTAGAAGAATCATAACCTTAAAATCATCTAAAGAATAAAATGGACCAGGAGAAAAAGAATTTATTCCGCGATCAAAATCGTTTGCGAGCGAAAAAGCGCAGACTAATGGTAAAAGACAGAGAAGAAACTGAAATAAATAATGACAATTCTAATAATTCGGATCATTCTAATGGTGATTATGACATGGAAAATATCGGAGCACTAAGCACAGAATCACTTAATGACATTGGAGGTAAGTTTTTATAGGTTTAAATATTGTATTTCTTAACATTCTTAATAAATTTAATGGACTTTTTTTTGTAAAATTTGTAATTTCATGAAAAAAAATAAATGTGGTTATTGGAGTAATAATTTCTGATATAATTTTCAGTATTGCAACAGGGCGATGAGAATA
>NC_046657.1:26471048-26472715 GCF_010883055.1 Belonocnema kinseyi | reverse complement strand
TTCTTTAATATTTTTGATAGAATTTTCAATATTAGCAACTAAACTATTGATAGGAATTCTATTAACATTCAAAGGAACTCCAAAATTGTTTCCTAATGCTAATTGTTTCATAAAGCTTTCTTGCTTCGAATTTGAACTACCTGAACATTTTTATCCTTACAGAACACTCTTTGAGAGTTTTTTATCATTCATTCTGAAACTGTTCATTTTCTCTTGAATTTTGTGCACGAGAATTATATCACTTTTCGAATCATAGTTCTTATTATGCATAGAATGAACCTGCACATACAGATTTTCTCTACATTTTCACTTCATTTATATCGACTTCTGGAGCACCGTGAGTGTTCATTATTTCAAACCCTAATTCTGAGCATTTGAAAATGAGCATTTTGGCATTTACTTTAATGTTGCGAGGAAATCTAAAAGCAGTTTCTCAGGCACATGGTTTAGACAAACTTCCCCTTAAAATTGACGGGTAAACAAATTATATTAAGGTTTCTTCTATATGAATAGCAATTCTATTAAAAAATATGTCGATTGATTGATATCACGTAATGCTTGTCATGCACATTTCATTTTCCCTTCCTTCCTTTAAGAAGAATGCTTCTTATTATCTAGTACGAAAATGATCTTATTGAAATATTTTTGTTTCTTCGTATAATTCGTATCCGTCTTTTATTCTGACAATCATCAGCTAGTTAGATACAAATATTTTTAATTAATTAAAACGTTTATTAGATATTTCTAATAATAATTAATTTAGAGAAGCGCATCAATGGCGCCTGACGGCATAATGAAATTTGAAGGAAACCATTTGCGTAGTTTGAATAGCAATTAGGTACAAAATTTCTGAAGCTTCATTTTTTTCACGATAATTTAGTTTCTATTTTATAACAACTTGGAGTAAATCTGCAAGCTATTTCTCAGACACATAGTTTTGACACACCCCTCCCCAGAGGGTTTTAAGACTTGCAAAAATGGCGAAATAAATTACCTCGATAGATCGCTTGAGAATTACATATAGAATACATTTTTACAAATCAGAACTCCATATAAGCTCAGTTTTTTGAAATATCAATGACTTTCGAATTTTTTCATAGAAAAAAAAATATTAAAAATATTAATTCCGTGAATTTGTTGTATATAGACAGAAAGTAATACAGATTGGTCTTTCATAAATAAAATTCAATTGGAAAACGAAATATATTTTATTTATGCCCAAATGTATTACAATTTACAAATAATTTTATTATAATTATATGATATTTACAAAATTGTACAAAGTATACTAATGGAAATCGCAAATTTCAAAATCAAATATTTTTTGATGAAAAATCAATAACTGCATTCCGTAATCTTACTGCGTAGCTAGATTCATGAAATTTATTTTATAGCGGCTTCAGAACTTGATGAACTTTCGATGTAAAGATTCACCAGCCTGTTCAGACCATAGTCCTAATCCTGAATAATCCAAATATTGCACACTTTGCTCAACGTGGTAATATATGCAGTTTCAACGATTCTGAAACGTCAGTCGCATCAAAAGCTCCATTCAATTCTTTTACACTGCTAGTCAAATTTTCTTTGTTTACATTCTTCGTCGTGAAAGAACATTCCACAACCTTGTTCATTGCTTTAAACGCCGAAATTATGGGTTGCAATCGAAA
>NC_046657.1:26469773-26470948 GCF_010883055.1 Belonocnema kinseyi | reverse complement strand
AGGATATATTCAACAAGGACTTTTTCTTGCGAGGGAGAGAAAACCTGGAAGGAAAACAAGGAGAATCCATTGAAATTTCTAATAAAATGTAATGCGAAAAATTTGATAATACTCCCCGATATAAGAAGAATCACGCTAAAAAAACGAATCAAAAGAGTTAATAACCATACCATGTTAGACGGAATGTGCGTATTGGAAGTGCGGATGAATTCCAACAATTCAACATCACTGACGGTAAAAATATCCGTAAAATGGTCGGAAACTTTTTTTCACGTGACGGGTCAGCGTGATCCTATCGAGTCCATATTCACGGGCAGCCGCTCGTATGGCTTTTTTCTTCAACAAATTATCTTTAATGGCAGCCAACAACGCATTAAAGTTAATTTCTTTGGATACGGCAGCCTTTTTTGGTGTTGCGGAGGTTGCTTGTAAGGTTGACATGGCTAAAAATCAAAATGAATGAACATGAACGTCACACAAATAGAGTGATATTACATAAAAACACTTTTTCTTAATTTATCGAATAATATTTGACAGTTCTGATACAACTCTAGCATGAAACACGGGTGGTTCATAACCCAGCCACCGAGATGGTTTACAACCCAGCTATGACGCAATTTTAGAAACGACAAAAACAAACTACGCATGATCTCAATACGACATAAATCAATATTGGATCGAAAAATATAATCAAAACACTCAAGAAATATGCATAACACTTACCGTTTCGGCACAATGTCTGCCACTTGCATAGCACTTTACAAACAATCCGAAAACTTTTTGCGATCAATTATCAATACTACGTCTGCAGCTGTCACAAGGAATCTGACTGTGGGCTTCTGCGTCAGCACAAAAACTGGCTAATGATAAAATACAAGCTTACACAGGCAGATGGCGACATCGGTCAATTAGGAGGAAAAAAAGTGCTGATGGTTCACTACTCAGCCCGGTTCATAACCCAGCCCTCTCCCTATTTTTTTCTGTAGCTAATATTTTAATACGTTTAAAATCAAAATCAAAGTAATGATTGAAATTCCAAGAATGTTGCGACAAACCTGTGTTAAAATTCCCAGCTTCACAATCTCTTTTGTGTTCAGCAATTCTAGTTTTTAATCTCCTGCCAGTTTCACCTATATAAGCTTTATTACAACATTTACATTTAATTAAATAAATAA
>NC_046657.1:26468556-26469673 GCF_010883055.1 Belonocnema kinseyi | reverse complement strand
CATATACACATATATACATATAGAGATGATTAATATTAAAAACATTATTTTATGATACTCTGATAAATTTTATTGATATTTAGAATTTCAGTCTGTAAATCAACAGAAATTTTACAATATTTGTTTATAAAAATAGACTCAATAATACGTCGTTGATAAGTAGGGGAGAGGGCTGGGTTGTGAACCGGGTTTTGTTTTTATCTGTAACTTTTTATAGAATGAAGATATCAAAAAGTGCAAGATAACTTTTTTAAAGCTGAATAAAGCACGCAACTTTTTTATATTGATAGATTTGTGTTTTGATCGTTCGGTACAGTTCTACGGCAAATTTTCGAAGGACATGATTTTTGGCTGTTTTCAAAAAGTGGCTGGGTTGTGAACCACCGGTCGAATCCTGATGAAAATCGGAAAAATCGAAGTGAAACACTCAAAATTATATATAAAATGAAAAATGCATGTATTTAAAACACTTTAAAAAGCAAAACAAAGAAAGAACGAGTTAAGGAAGTAATAGAGCAATGACTCTACTTTGGATTAACAATCCGAATGAATGAAATTTCTTGATCGACATTTCATTCATCATCATCATCCACATCGGTATCGCAATGTTTACACGTGAAATACGAACGCGTCATTTTGGCGCACTTCAAGTGGACAGGCCGACTACAGGAGTTGCATTTTATGGAGTTGTTAGGAGTTAGCTCTTTTGGCAGAAACCGCAAACAAATGTTGCGAAAATCGATGTCTTCGTCCGATGGTTCTGAAGGTGTTGATAATTTTTTTGTCTTGGGACGCTTGGCTGGTGGTAGTCGTGCCTTCTTTTTCGCTGCCTTATCTGGTAAGTTTGTTGCTTGTTTCTTCTGCTTCAAAAGATGAATGTTGTCTGGAGAAGTCAATTCACTGCTTTCCATTGTCTTTCGGCCACGTTTTGATTTTTTTGCGGGTGCGGCTCCTTGTAATGGCCGAATTTCGTCCAGAAGCGACGCAACACTGTTGCTGAGTGATGAGACTGATTCAGAGCGAGAAGTGGAGAAATCACGAGAAGTAGATGGAGTGCTGTGAACGGTTTCTTCACACCCGTCGTTCAATGGATCGAAAATTATTCGTCGTTGTTCGT
>NC_046657.1:26465079-26468456 GCF_010883055.1 Belonocnema kinseyi | reverse complement strand
TATACTTAAAAATTAGTGAGCATTTGAAAACAAAATTTTGGAATTTTTTAGCTTCAGTTTCGATTTTGTAAACTTCATTGACCAAGAAAAATCTTTGCAAACTGAAAAATTACCGGGAGTTTCTTTTTTCGATAAAAATTCGTTCTACGTTTGTTAATTTTTATAAATTTTATAATTAATTTTTATAAATTATTGGGATTTGTCAATAAATATCGACAGTACTCTTAAAAAAATTTTGCAGATTTTTATTATTCATGTATTAAAGTTTATCTGCCTCAGCAGAAATTGAATCGTTTTTTTTTTTGTTAAAAATGCAAGTGTTCGGTCAGAAATGAAACTATTTTGTTAAAAAGTTATACTTTTTTTGTTGCAAATTCTTTTTTATTGAAAATTGAATTATTTCATAGAAAATTTACTCTTTGTTTAAAATTAAAATGTTGGCATTAAAAAATGTACTAAAATACTTTCTGAAAAATTGTCGTTTTGTATTAAAAATTACTCTTTTTTAGTGAAAATTTTATCTTTCTTGGATAAATCTGTAAATCTGTTTTAAGAGAAATTTCGTCTTTTTTTTATAAAAGTTCAACTATTCGGTTGAGAATTCAACAATTTTGTTGAAAATTCATCCTTTTTTGTGGAAAAAATCCGTCGTTTTTTGATTTTTGATAAAAATTCAGTCTTGTTTGTAGAAACTTATTTTTTGTTACAAAATTCGTATTTCGATCTTGAAAAGTTAACTAAAATACATACAAGATAAAAATACGAATTTTGTAACAAAAATAAGTTTCTACAAAAAGACTAAATTTTCGTTAAAAAAAGACGAATTTTGTCCATGAAAAAGCATGAATTTTTAACAACGTCTTTTTTTAATTAAAATTTAGTCTTTTTGTAGAAACTTATTTTTTGTTACAAAATTCGTATTATTATCTTGAAAAGTCAGCTGGAATGTTTTTTGAGTGAAAATCCAACCATTTTTTTGAAAATATGTATTTAAAAAAAAATTCATTTGTTATAAGAGAAATATCGTCTTTTCTTTTTAAAAAATTCAACTATTTGGTTGAAAATTCAAAATTTTTGAGACAGCCGTTTTTGCTAAAAATTCGTCTTTTTGGATTAAAAATTCAATTTTTTCCGTAAAACTTATTTTTTGTTTAAAAATTCATATTTTGATCATAAGAAGACAATTGAAATCTTTTTCAACAGAAACTTCAACTATTTTTTTTTAAATTTATTTTCCTGACTTAAGAGTTGATCTGTTTTAGTAGAAATTCTTTTTTCTTTATGAAAATGCCAGTTTTTTGTTCAAAATTTATCTATTATACTTTTTCTTGAAAACTTAACTACTTTGGAAAAAAATTTACTTTTTCTTTCAAATTTATATTTTGGTGTTGAAAAATGAACTGAAATATTTTCTAAATGAAAGTTCCACTTATAAAAAAAATTGTTTTTCATTACAAATTCATCTGCTTTAGTACAAAATTGATATTTTTGGGATAAAAATGCAACTATTTGGTAGAGAATTTAACTATATTGTTAAAAATTCATCCTTTTTGGTTGAAAAAATTCGTCTTTTTGTATTAAAAATTCAATTTTTTGGTAGAAACTTATGTTTTTGTTACAAAAATTCAACTTATAAAAATTCTTTTGCTTTACGGGAAATTTCGTATTTTTTGATAAAAAAGCAACTATTTGCTAGAGATGAGTTTTAAAAAAATAAGATTAATTTTCGAACAAAAAGATTAATTTTCAACGAAATAGATAAGTTTTGAACTAAAAAAGAAAAATTTCAACAAAAAACGGAAATTACAATTTGAAATATAAATTTTTTTTATTCCAACTGATGAATTTGCAACACAACTTATGAATCTTCAACTGAAATAGTAGTTGAATTTAAAGAAAAAAGATGAGTTTTCAACTAAAACAATGAATCTACAACTGAAATAGGTGAATTTTCAACAACAAATTATTTTTTACTTGAAAAAGATAAATTCTCAACCAAAACTGAAATTATTACGTTTTAAGTTAAAAAATCAATTTTCAACAAAAAAAAAACGAATTACGAACTAAAAAAGGTCGTCATTTTATAATAAAAAATTGAATAAATAAATTTTGAGTTAAAAATAATTGTTCAACCAAAAGATGAATTTTTAACTAAAATTATGGAATATTTAAATGGAACAATAGTTACGTTTTTATTTCCAAAGTATAATAATTTTCAACTAAACAAAAAAAATCAACAAATTACTTAAATTCAGGGCAAAAAATTCCTTTTTACCCACAGAAAAAAAACAACTTTTCAATCAAACAGCTTATTTTTTAACAAAATAATTTGTAAGAAAAGAGTTGAAGATTCAGTTAAGTAATTTTATTTCCAACCTAATAGATGAATTTTTGACTGAAATTATTATTATTATTTAATTAGAATACTTACATTTTTAGCTAAACAGAAGTTTTTTTAAACAAGGAGAATAAATTTCAAAAGAGAATTTACTGAGTTAACTCGAATCTTTTTTGGACAAAAATTCAACTTTTTTGTAACAAAAATTCTTTTTCTGTAAGGTAAATGTTGGAATATTAAAGAGGGCAGCAGTACTCGGTGCAACCTTCTTCCCGGTCTGGATTATAAACGCGCTATAAAGATCTGTATATGATTCATTCGGCCTGTATTCTCTGAGAAGGAAGACGTGTTTCAAAATACAGTTGTAATATAACGAAAAGTGCTTTGCGATTTATTTTCCTGGACCAAGATATCGACAGGTTATGAGCTCCAGACACGCTGCCACTGCACCATTTAATTAGTTTTTCGCGAGTGATAAGTGTAAACAATACGAGAAATTCCAGGAGTCGGGTGGCTGATGTAACTGAAAGGAAAGTGCGATTTGGGTACAAGAATTCTTTTAACAAATTGGTAAGGTCAGCCGTAAGTGATATTTCTTATTTAACGAAACGAGTGATAATTGCTGAACGAAAGAATTAATAAAATGTTATTGAGTGGAAGACTTTGTTATACGAAAGAAGAAGGAGAAGTATTTACACAATCGAAAGAAAATGCATGAAAGAATTATTTGGAGCGCATAATTTGTACGTATGAATTGATGGTATACTTAATATTAACGATAAAAGACAGTGCGATTTTCTTTGAATAATGTATTTGTGTGGTTGAACCAAATTGAAAAGAAGAATGCATAATTGAGAGGAAGTTTCCACCGTTGCTAGGCAACGTCGCACACGTTCATATTAGCCGGTACTTATTTTGCGATAGCGCGTGACGGAGAAGTGTTTCTAAAAACATTAAACGGGACTCACACCATGAAATGACATAATCATATGGTATTTGTAGATCTTATTTGAGAAAAGAATAACCTTTCATATTTTCG
>NC_046657.1:26458611-26464979 GCF_010883055.1 Belonocnema kinseyi | reverse complement strand
GATGACCGCGAACATTCGTACAATACGCGAAGCCGAAAATTGCGAGACACAAGTTTTGCATACATGACACAGTCAATGGTTGTAAACGAGTCGATTGAATTTCCACTAATTGAGGAGGAACTTGAAGCGACAGAAAACTACCATGTAGACGCATTATTGCATACTTCGTTTGCTAACATAAATAAAGATCCAGTAACGATTGAAGACGCAATGATGTCTAAAGACAAAGAAAATTGGAATATAGCTATCGAAGTTGAGCTCAATGCAATGAACAAAAACGAAGTATGGGAATTAGTAGATCGTCCACAGAGAGACGAATCGGGAAAACGACTAGTTTTAGTCAGAACAGTTTTTGCAATCATAAATTATCTTGATCTCGATGTCTGTCAGCTTGACGTTAGGACCGCATTTTTGAACGGGGATATTGAGGAAGAAATATTTATGGAAATTCCTAAAGGAGTAAGGGTCACGAATGTAACAAGAGAAAAGAAAGTATGTAAACTGAAAAAATCACTTTATGGTCTTCGAATTAGTCCAAAAAGATGGAATAAGAAATTCACAGAAGTAGCTAATTTTTTAGGACTAGTAAGTGATGATCACGATCTATGTCTTTTTACCTGGCGGTTCGGAAATAAAATTGTACTTTTAGTCTTGTACGTAGATGACATGCTCGTCGCGAGTAACGATTATGTTAAATTGGTTGAAATTAAAATCAAATTAAAGCAAGCTTTTGAAATTTCAGATTTGGGTGAACCTAAAGAATTTTTGGGATTAGAAATTAAACGCGATCGTAAATCACGAAGTATGAAAATTACACAGGAAAATTATATAAATCGTATTTTGATAAAATTCGGTTTTGGAGATGCTCATCCTCAGAACACGCCAATGGTCACGAAACAAGTCCAAAATAGAGGTCGTAAACATCGCGAAAAGGAGAATCATGATGATTTCCAAAGTCATGAAATAACGTTGAACGAAACGACGGTAGATGCTACATACCGGGAGGCAGTAGGAAGTTTACTGTATCTTGCAGGTGCAAGAAGACCTGATATACCATACTCAGTAAATGTCCTAAGCAGATATCAAATCAATCCGACAGAACACGAATGGCAAATGGTGAAACGAGTGTTCAGATATTTAAAAGGAAAAACAGCAGTAGGGCTGAATTACTATGGCCGACGTAACGATCTAGTAGCTTATTCTGATGCCAGCTTTGCTGATTGCAAAAATTCGATCTCTACATGCGGATATGTCATCCGACTATTCGGTGATACTATCGCATGGAAGACTCAAAAACAAAATTATGTAGCCTTATCTACATGTCAGGCCGAATATGTAGCTATAAGCCATGCGTGTCAAGAAATTGTGTCGATAAACAAATCTTTGAATCGAATGTTAAAAGACAGTTTTTTTCCGGCTTCACTGATGTGCGATAATAAGGCAGCGGAAACGTGTGTAAAAACGAGCGGGAGGAATAAATTACGACACATGACTGAAATTAAAGAAGACTATGTCAAGGAATGCGGAAGAGAAGGCAGAGTACATATAAAATGGGTTTCAACAAAAGAACAGTGGGCGGACATAATGACCAAATCATTGTGCTACGAAACCCATACACTGATGCGTAATAAAATATTGAATTATGAGCGGGTGTAAAACACGAAAACGATTGGTTATAGCAAGTAATAATGACTGAAATTATAATCTTTGACTCATTGCAGGAAACTGAACGAGTGATCTGTGCGACAGCAACCACAATAAATTGAGAATTTTGTTTGATGGCTGCTCGAACTTGAATAAAAACCTCTTGATGAAATCTTAAGTTTATAATATAACTATCGTTGATTGTACTTATTTTCAACATTAGTATAAATCATTTTACTTTATGTAATGATAAACTGCACCTTACTATTTAAAAATATGTCATTCATAAAATAAGAACATTGTAATAAAATGATGAAACGAATAGTCTACAATATAAAAAGATAGGTTGACCTCGGGAGGGAGTGTTGGAATATTAAAGAGGGCAGCAGTACTCGGTGCAACCTTCTTCCCGGTCCGGAAGGGCGAGAAGCGGCACTTCAGATTGACGCGTTTTCGAGTAAGCATCTGCAATTGACTACATTGTCTCTACCCTGTTAATTTTTGTATTTTGTTGTTTATGAACTATATTATTTTTTATATATACGCTACTTTTATTTTAAATCCTTGTGTGTTTCGTGAGTTACACTTAATATCCCTCAGTATTAACCTTCCAACAATTGCAGCGGTGGGATACGAGACAAATGTTTGGCGTCGGTTCGGTCTCGAAGTACGTGGCCGTGATTTGAAGTCGGCATCACGAGACTAGGAAACCGTGTAGTGTTGTTCCTGTGAGTGTTGTTGCGTGAGTTGTGTTTTCAGTGTTGTTTTGCGACTGGTGGGACCAGGACGCGGGCTGAATCGTCGACAGGTTTTGTGACGATTGCGGCAATATGGTCAACGAAGACGAGAACGACCAGCTTCAGAGAGACAAGGCAGAGAGGTGGTTTCGGGATGTCTCCGACGTGATTCCTGAGTTTGATCCAGTGAAAAAGGACATTAGCATCGTCGACTGGATCGATCAAGTCGAAGAGTGCGGTGAACGATACAACTGGGATGACCTGGCGATCAGGCATTATGCCCTCGCGAAGTTGGTCGAAGTGGCGCGCCGTTGGAGAGACAGCCTGAAACGAGACGATCAACGCGATTGGCAAGGCTGGGTGGAACTCTTAAAGAAGAACTTCCCCTGTAAGAAGAGCGTTTTGAGTTTGCGATTGGCAGCTCAAAACTACAAAAAGAAACCGTCACAGGACATGACGGAATATTTCTACGAAAAACTGTCCAGGTGCAATGAAGCCGATATGTATAGTGATGAGTGTATCGAGTGGATAGTCCATGGACTGAATAGTACGCGTTTTCGTGATTTTCTCGGTCCCCTAGACAGGAACAAGGAGCCTTACGAACTTCTGCCACATCTAGAGGCAGGCAGTGCTCATATTCGTGAAAACGCGAATGGGAACGCAAGTGGAAGAAACGAGACCGGGAAACGTGGCGGAAATTCGAAGGATGGCGCGACCAGTGAAGTTACGTGTTTCACGTGCAAGGAAACGGGACATTGGAATCGCGATTATCCAAATAAATTAAAATCCGGAAAGTGTTTTAAGTGCGGTGTTACGGGACATCTCGCGCGGGACTGTGGCAAAAGTCAAAATCGAAGCGGAGAAAGTTCGTCCACGACCACGGTTTCAAGCGGAAACGGTTCAAGATCTGTGAATACGGTCGGAAACACACACGCAAAATATTTTAAAAACGCGTTTCTAAATGGACAACCGTTGCATAGTTACGTAGACTTGGGGAGCAGTGTCGTGGCGATCCGCGAATGTGACGCGACGAGATTCGGGTTTGAGATGGAAAAGGGCGAAAGTGAAGCTCTCTTGGAGTACGGAAACGGCATCGTGCTGCCAATTGGACGGATAACCGGGTCGTTATCAATCGACGGGTTTGAGGCCCGGGTGGACGTTCACGTGGTACCTGACGAAGATCAAGCGGTGCCCTTGCTCGTGGGTCACCCTTATACTGAGCAACGACACGTGGTAATTACCAGCATGGCCGATCAGTTGTTAATCGAAGAAAGACGAGATACATTAACGACAGGAGCAGTGAGTGACTCGGTAAAAACTGTGTTATGTGCCGTGAACTCGTACGAAGTGCCGGATAATTACGTGGGTAGAATCTGTGTCGAGACGGATTTTAAATATACCGAATTATTTGTGACTGGTGATACGAGAGAATCAGGACATCTTATTCCACGTTGCATTGTCAAAACCGACGAAAAGGGGCAGGCAGTGCTTCCTGTGTTGAATCTCTCAGGTGCGCCTCTCAAAGTGCCAGAAGGTAGTGTAGTGACTCGGGCGCACAAGTGTAGCGAGGCTAAAGTGCGGGGACGTGAAGTAAATGATGTGCCAGTTATTCAAATAGAAATAGACACGGATTTGGAAGGCGAGCAGGCGGGGAGGGTACTTCCGCCTCATAAACGAGTACAGGGACTTGATAGCGCGGAACATGGCGCAACTCGGGTGCAGCAATGCGCTTGAGATGGAGATTGAGACAGAGGACGGCAAAACTGTTTATTACCGTCCTTATCGACTGTCATACAGTGAACGAGAACAGACGAAGGATCTCATCAAGGAGCTGAAAGAAGCAGGCATCGTGGAGGAAAGCTGTTCACCATATGCGAGTCCGATGCTACTAGCAAGAAAGGCGTCAGGTGAGATACGCATGTGCGTTGATTTTCGCGCTCTTAATAAATTAAGTGTGAAGGATCACTATCCGCTTCCGCGAGTAGATGATCTCTTAGACCGACTAGGGGGTAAAAAGTACTTTACCACTTTAGATTTAGCAAGCGGATACTATCAAATTCCGGTGGCTAAAGATTCGCAACCCAAAACAGCATTCGTAACGCCAGATGGTCAATTTCATTTTAAACGCATGCCCTTCGGTCTTTGTAACGCACCCGCTATATTTCAGCGTTTGATGTGTCGCGTTTTTGGCTCTTTACAGCCTGAAACTGTACAAATTTATATCGACGATGCAATAATACCCTCAGAAAATTTTGAGGATGGTCTTGAGAACTTGCGGAAGGTTTTTGACGCACTAAGAGCCGCGAATCTAACAATAAAATTAGAGAAGTGTCATTTTTTTAAACGCAAAGTGGAGTATTTGGGTTTAACGTTGTCCGACGGAGAAATTTCGCCAGGAACAAAAATTCTAAGTGCTGTTCAAGATTTTCCGCGACCAACGAATGTGGGTGGGGTACGCTCATTCATCGGAACGGCGACCTTCTGTCGCAGATTCATCAAAAACTTTTCGTTGATCGTCAGGGGCGGAAACTGAGGTGCACACGGACGCGAGTCAGATAGGGCTGGGGGCGGTTTTATTTCAGAGACAAAAGGATGGCAAACTGCATCCCGTGTGTTACTTTAGCCGGAAGACCAGCAAGGATGAGTTGAAGTATCACTCATACGAGCTCGAGGCACTTGTGATCGTGTGCGCACTTGAACGATTCCGCGTTTATTTAACCGGAGTCATTTTTACCATCAGAACTGACTGCAATAGCCTCAAATTGCTTGTATCGAAGAGGGACTTGGGCGCGCGAATCGGACGGTGGTTTGTGCGTCTCGCCGAATTTAACTATCAGATCGAGTACCTCAAGGGGGCAATTAATGTCGTGGCAGATGGGCTTAGTCGAAATCCTGTAGAACCAGCCGAAGAACTAGGTTGGTGGCGATACCAGTAATGGGGTTGCGGGTTACGACAGACTGGGTCGCCGCGATGCAGAGGGTAAGTAAAGAAATCATGCAGATTCGGGAAAAATTAGAGGGGGGGGATCAAGCCGGGATACTTGCACCCTTTGGAAAAAGGGACTACTCCTTTTCAGTGCGTTCACGTGGATCATGCAGGTGCGTATGTTGTTTCCGAACATGAAAATAAATACGTGGGCGCGATTGTCTGTGGGTACAGTAAGTACACGGTCCTGAAAGCTGTAAAAGACCAGTCAGCCGTGGAAGCTGTTCAAATGATAAAGGAATTTATCGCTTATTACGGGAAACCGGATCGGATAATTAGCGACAGGGGTACTGCTTTTACCGCCGCAGAATTTGAGAAATTCTGTAAGGAATATGAAAGTCAACACGTAAAAATCGCATCCGGGGTTGCACGCGTTAACGGGTAGGTATAGCGAACAAATCGAGTATTCTCGACTTGTCTCGCTAATATCACGAACGATGACGAAAATCGCGACTGGGACGACAAATTGTGGGACGTGCAATGGGCTATTAACAATTGCGAGCATGAAGTGACCAAGCGAACCCCCTACGAAGTGGTGTTTAAAAATCGGGCCCCGGGTCTTCTCGATAATCAACTAACGCGTGAAGTAATGAAACTAAATCGCGAAAGGGCAGTCGAGGAGCCGAAGGAGGAGGTCGCGGAATTACTTAATGCGAATGCCGTCGCTATGAAAGAACGTTATGATAAGAAGCGCAAGGCGCAAGTATTGGAAATCCCAGGAAAAGGAAACCTAAAAATATAAATAAAAAACTTTCAATGACTCGTACACATTAATCGACTTAAGCGCCCACTAATTTTTTTTATCAGAAAAAACGCAAATTTTTTTTAAAAAATTGGAATAACTTTGATAAATAATATCTTCTTTCTTAATTCTCAATTTTATTCAGATATTTAAATGAAATGCACGGAGAGAACTGGTAGAGTATATGCTACTATTCGCGTTTAGTAAGCTGATTTATAGTAATAGTAACTACTCGTTGATTCAAGAACACTAAACAGCG
>NC_046657.1:26456532-26458511 GCF_010883055.1 Belonocnema kinseyi | reverse complement strand
TGCCGGTCTTAGCCACTTTGACGCCCTTGGGCAAAGAGGAGTGAGATTAAAATCAACCAAAGTCAGTGGAATAGGAAACAAAACGCTATCGTTCATGTGCGATTGCCGCTTTGATATGTTCAAGTGTTTTCCCCCTCCACATGGTATTCGCGTTTGTTGTCGATGCTTTTAGCTATATTCTCCTTCATTCTTCTTCCACGTTTCGACCTGTTAAAGAGTTCTTATCCACTGTATGTGGTATTACTGCGTACATATATCTGTTCCAGATTATTTTATTGTAGTTTTATTTTATCAGTATCGACTAGTTTCATAGCGATTGTAAGTTTTTTGCACAGGTACTTCATAGGCAAGAGAGGCTACACTTTTTTTTAACCCTTATTATTTTATTGTTCTGTACATCAGTCTCAGATTCTTTTTATTTTTTCAGGTGAAATAATTACTTGCGAATTAAGTTTTAATTACCACTTATTATGCCGAAAAAACAGTGTTCTTGTTGCGGCAAATTCTTAAAACCAAAGAGTCATCTATCAGTAGTTCAGGATGAACGGGCATTAAATGTTCTTAAAACTGCTTTTAATAGCTCCTTAACCATTCAGTCAAAGGTTTGCGATAGTTGTCGATGGCGTCGGATTACAGATGCAAAAGAGATGAGTTCTTCTGAAAATGATTTATCAAATGTTTTAGAACCAGGTAAGAGTCAGATTAATAAAAATTCAGAATCTTCCAGTGAAGATGGAACTTCAGATTCTGTCTGTAGGAAAATCAAACTTCCAATAAGAAGATGTATGATTTTTCAATCCAGATGCATTGTCTGTCATCATAAGAATAATCGTATCAGAATCAAACCTTTTGCTGCATTGAGGGTTTACGTCGATACTAGTATTTTGATTCCTGCAAAAGCGACATGCTGTGCTTCTCATTTGGTTGATAATGGTTTTCTTAAAAAAGAGGCTGTTGCGTCTATATAAGCCACCTCTGATTTTACTCACATGAACGCTGAGTCGATTTCTAAGCTTCTGAATGATTTGCGTGAGGAGGCAAGAAAAACAGGGTTGAATTTTGATGATCCATCTGCGCTTGAGGATAAGGATTATTAAAGGCTCACCCGTTTGACGAAAAATCAATTTAGTGACGTTGCACAGTACTTGTCAATTGAAGTGCGCTCGACAAAAGGACGTTCTGTGTGTTTGTGCCTTGCATTATTGCGGATCAAGTTGCGCACAGGTCTTTCCAATGCGATTTTATCAACTATTTTTGGCATAGAAAATCGAAGAGTTGGCAGAGAAATTACGGCAGCAAGGAAAGCTCTGATGTCCTCCTTTGTACCTCATCATCTTAGTATAGGTCACATATCACCCGAGTCAGTCATTAAGGACCATACTACATCAACGGCAAAAACGCTATTCGCAAATGGAGAAGATGTATGTATCCTTGTAACTGATGGTACATATATGTTTATCCAAAAGAGTAGCAATTACTCTTTTCAAAGGCGGACTTATTCTATGCATAAAGGAAGGAATCTGGTCAAGCCCATGATGTTAGTAACGACGACAGGATATATAGTGGATGTTTTCGGTCCGTATTTTGCTGATGGCAAGAACAACGACGCTAGTATCTTTGAAAGTCTTTTAAAACAAGATTCAATAAAACTGCGTACATGGATGCCCTCAAACTCTGTTATCGTTGTCGATCGCGGTTTTCGGGACTGCCTGAAGTTTTTAGAAGATCTTGGATTCGTTTCCAAAATGCCTCATTTTCTTCAAAAAGGATCACACCACAATACGATTGAAGCAAACGAATCAAGGCTCGTTACTAAAGTCCGATGGGTGGTTGAAGTCAATGTGTTGATAAAAACTTGGAGAGCCTTAAGTGATGTGTTTCCAAATAGTCAAATCCCGTACATCGGCGATTACGTCAGAATAGTCTGTGCCCTTTGTAATGTTTTCCGACCTCCTAGAATTCATGATAATTCCGATGAT
>NC_046657.1:26442768-26456432 GCF_010883055.1 Belonocnema kinseyi | reverse complement strand
TTTACCAAAAAAGTTCTATGGTTCACAAAAAAATTTTGTTCAATGGAAAAAAGAGGTTGGTAATGTAGGAATCCCACTGTGTCGCATGCCCTTAATGAAAAACTCTTAAATTCAACAGAAATGAAGGATTTTTACTAAGATAGATTTTTGAATCAACACAAAATTCCAATCAAACTGCAGAATTTGGAAGCAAAAGATGCATTTTTAACCAAGAAGATTAATTTTTTACAAAAACGACGAATTTGTTATTAAAATAAAAAGTAATTTTTAACAAAAAATAAAAAATTTAGATTTTGCAGTTGAAAAAATCAATTAAAAAAAGTTAATTTTTAACCAAAAATAAATTAGTTTGACTTTAAACCAAATACTTGAATTTTCAAATAAAAAAATTAATTATCAACAACAGCAAAAAAGAAATTTCAGCAAAATAGTTACATTTGCAACCAAAGATATGATTTCTCAATTCAAATAAATCTTCAAACCCCCCAAAAAATGAATTCTTAACAAAATAGTGTAACTTGCAAGAAATTAGTTGAATTATCTACCAAAAAAGATTAATTCCTCAATAGTCCGCGCATTTTTTTCCAGTATTTCAGTAGACACCCAGGATTATATCAATTAAAAATATTTATTTAAATCAGGTTAGTGAATGGTACAGCGCTCGATGGGATTGTCGATCTTCCTACGAATTGTCGGTGACTTTACTTGGAGAACACGATAAAGTTTTAGATTCATTTGAATTCAAAGAGGATATTGACCTTAATGAGTGGCGTCAGGTGAGCACAATACATCTCCTTTCATTAAATTATTCTTACTTATTGTATAAAATACCCGGAAAAAAAGTTGAAACAGAAATATAACATTTTAACGCTACTGTGGACGTGCGGTCTAACAGACCGCATGAGCACAGCTAAAACTAAAGCTGCTAACAACGGCATCCTCGAGGAAGTTTTCTGCAGAGGAACTCACATTTCAGATGCATGGTGCGGTCTACGAGACCGCACGGATTTTCGTCCTTACTAATTTGTCACTGTTTGTTTAAATACGGGATAACCGGAAGGTTCGTGTATGACATCTTGTATTTGAAATACCTTGCAAAATAATTGAAACAGAAATAACAAATTTTAACGCTACCGTGGACGTGCGGTATGAATGTCCGCATGAGCACAACTAAAAATAAAGCTACTAAAAACGGAAGTTTTAAGTAAGTTCTGGGGGGGGGGCATACTTCAGAATCATGGTGCGGTCTAATAGACCGCACGGCCATTTTTCTATGCTAATTTGTCACTTATAATATTGTAACGCTAACGTGGACGTGCGGTCTAACGGACCGCATGAGCACAACTATAACTATTGCTACTAAAAACGGCAGCACCGAGGAAGTTGCGGGCCGAGGGACGAACATATCAGAAGCATGGTGCGGTCTGTGAGACCGCATGGCCATTCAAGTTTTAAAAATTTTTTACAATTTGTTTTCAGGTAAGCCATAAATTCCAAAAATACGGAAAAGGTGTCAGGAAAGTTACCTTTTGGCATCAAGGAAAAGATAGACAATTTTGGGCCGGACATTATGGAAGCAAAATGGCAGGTGCCTGTGTCAAAGTAGAAATACCATTCCAAGAAAAAAAATCGATTCGGAAATAGTTTCTCTTGGCAGGGATGTAAAATGATGTACATTTTATATTTATTGATACGAGCGTGATGTGTGTATTATAATTATTGTACATATAATACTGACTTTTCTTCACTGTTATACGATTCCTGGGCCTTTTTCTCAGTACTATTTTTATTGTGAAATTTACTTAATTATGGCCCATGTAGTTAACAGGTATTTCACATTTAAAAAAATATAAATTTTATTCAGAACCTTCAATATTAATTTAAGTTTTTTTTATAGGTTTCCAAAAACAAACCCATAAGTGAAAAATTGGGTTTTGCGCGTTTTTGGCGCGAATTATGATTTTTTCCGTTTTTTCAAAACATAAATTATTTATAATACATAGAATGCTACTTTTTACTAATAAATAGATGTTTATATGAATTTATAAATTGTTTAAAATAAATTTTTTCAGAATAATGATAGAAAGTTGCAGTGATTTTACAAAATATTCAACTTTTTGTTCACTTTTTATTTAGAATGATGTAATATTTAACTCAAGTTAACAAACATAATTATTTAAACTATTTTAAATAATTTTCTCCTTGAAGAATATTAGAAAGTTACGTTTTTTTTCTAAAATTTTCATTTTTTCGTCCTTTTTTTACGTAAAGTGTGATAATAATTGATCAAATTTAACAAAATTAATTGTTTAAACAGATTATTATTATTTTTTAATAATATTATCTTTGAATAATCCTAGAAAATTGCGGGATTTTCTGAAATTTTTTTCAACTTTTCAGTTAAATTTATACAATAATTAATTAAATCTAACAGTATACATTATTTAAACAATTTAGAATTATTTATAATAATTTTTTTTAAAAGCTACAAATTTGAATTTCTTCTGAAATATTCAACTTTTTGTCCACTTTTCACTTAGAGTGATGTAATAATTAATTTAAGTGCACAAACATATTTGTTCAAACTATTCGTTATTATTTTTAGTAATATTCTATTCGAAAAATGTTATAAAATTTCAGGTTTTTTTCTAAAAAAATTTAACTTTTTGTTACCTTCTCACTTAGAGTATGATAATAATTAATCAAATTATAACCAACCTAATTGTTTAAACAAATTATTATTTTTCCAAATAGTGTTCTCTTTCAATAATGCTAGAAAGTGCGAAACTTATATTGAACTTTTTAGTTAGATTTATGCAATAATTAATTAAATCTAAATAAATTTTTTGAACAATTTGTCATTATTTATAATAATTTTCTCTGAAAATAATACTAGAAATGTACCATTTTTCTGAAATATTTAACTTTTTGTCCACTTTTGATTTAGAGTAACGTAATATTTTATTCTAGTTAACAAACAAAATTTTTTTAAACTATTTATAATTATTTTTATTAATATTTTCTTTGAATAATGTTAGAAAGTTGCATTTTTGTCTAAAATGTTTTACTTTTTTCCACTTTTTACTTAGAGTGTTATAATAATTAATCAAATTTACCGATCGTAACTGTTTAAACAAATTATTATTATTTTTAATAATATTCTCTTTGAATAATGTTGGAAAGTTCGGTTTTTTTCTGAAATTTCAAACTTTTTATCTACTTTTTAGGCAGTGAGATAATAATTCTTGCAAATTAAGAATTATAATTATTTAAAAATATACGATGCATATCGAAAATTTAAAAAATATAATAATAAATTATTATATTTTTTACTCATTTGTTTATAATTATAACGTCAAAGCAAACTTAAAAATGACAAAAAAAAACCTTAAATTTTTAGCAATTTTGTAAGAGAAGATGGTCATGAATAATAATATAATTTTTTATTATTACCTTAATTTATTTTAAAAAATTGACCAAAAGTCTAAATTTTCTGAAAAAACTGCATCTTTCTAAAAATTTCAAACAAAAAAGAGTCGAATTTTAAATAGAAAACAATTAAATGCAACAAAGATGAATTTTTTACAAAAAGGATAAATTTTCAACCAAATAGTTTAATATTCAACTAAAAAATTACTTTTCAACTAAAGTTATGAATCTTGAACTGCAATAGTTGATTTTTTAAACAAAATATTAATTTTCTATCAAAACAAGACGAATTTTCAACAAAATACATTACCTTAAATTAAATTATCGGACATTATACTGGATTAATTAAATTTTTAGTTAAAAAAACGCTTTTTGAACTATCAAAAAAACTAATATTGACCATTCTGAATAAAATGTACAAACAAATATTTGTTTAAATACCATTATTATAAAAAAGTATTTATTTTGTTGTGTATTCAAACAAATTTGGAGGCTGGTTTTGGATGTCTATTTTAACTTTTTTCATATTCTTTAAAATAGTATTTAATATTAAAATTCTATTCAGTACATATGGTGGTCCAGATTTTTCTCTGATAAATTTTTTATTCGTGCTGCAAATTAATATTAAAATACCAGCATCTTGTAACAATTATAATCCAGACACTTTTATAAATAGAATAAAACAATACAATTTCAAACTGAAATTTATTTATTTCAACAATAAAAGATGAATTTTTAAATAAAAGGTTGCCTTTTTAACGAAACAATTTAATTTTCGTGCAGGAAGATAACTTTCAAGAAAATAGTTAAATTATTGACCAAATTAATTTTTAATCAAAAATGGAGTAGTTAAATTTGCAGAAGAAAAAAATTAATTTTCAAAGAAAAAATGAATTTTCATCAAAATTCTTAACCGAAAATATTAACAATTTTATACAATTTACAATAATCAATTTAAAAATACTTAAAATTGTAATAATTTAACTTTTTATTTGAAAAGTGTACATTAAAAATAATTTCTTGAGCAAATTTTAATAATTCGGAATTAAAATTGCTAGGAATTATATAATTTATTCTTTAAATTAGATAATTGAAAATGATAACTTCAATTTATATTTTTTAAACCGAAATCTTTAAATATCTCGATTTAAAAAAGTTGAAAATTTTGCAGATTATCAGCATTTAATTATAAATTTATTCATTAAATTAATTAATTTTTAAAAGAATTTGATTTTTTAATTCAAACGGCCACCTTGAAATTCTGAATAAAGTCGTCAGTCCAGGTTAAATTTACTTTGTCAATTATTTAAAAAGCTATTGCAAAAATATTGCAAATCGTAATGTTTTTTTTTTCAATTTATTAAAGAGAAAAAAATGTTAACCACAAATTCGTAAAGTTATCAATACAAAATTAAATAACTGACAGGGAAAAATAGCAAATTGACTAAGAGGAAACTGGGAATAACTTTTTATATCTAATAATGAAAAGTATATAATATATATTTGTCAAAGTTACTAAAAATATATGCCTATTTAAAAAAATGTTGTGTTCAATCATATTTTATATTATATTCACTTTATCATTAAAAAAATTAAACTAAGATATGTCTTATCAGAGTGAACTATTTGTTTTTATATTATCTTATTGTTGTAATAAACACGCATTTTATTTTGTAAGAACTTGTTTTAATTTTTTCCCCGTCATAAATATTTATCCCAATTTTTCAATTTAACAATCAGCATATATACGTGACTGTTTATAAAAATAATTATTATAATTTATAGTTTTTGAAAGTAAAAAGTTAGTTTCCAAATATATTCTAAAGAATTTTTTTGATGGAGATATTAGAAAATTAAGGAAACAATTTTTTTATAACACAAAATAGTTCATTTTAACACAAAAAGTTCATTTTTCATCACAAAAAAAGATTTTGTAGTCAAGAAAGAAAACAAATTTCGCCCAAATGTTAATTTGAGTGGAAAAATAATTTTTAATAAAAAATAAAAATTTTGAACACCTATTTCTTTTTTAAGCTTACCTGTTAAAAAAACTTCTTAAATTCTTAAGTATTTTTTTAACTGTCTTGAATTATTCCTAAAATTGAGAAAAATCTTCTAAACATGGAAAATTTGACCTTAAATCTTCCAAATTTTTTCTTTGACTTTTAGAAATCATTTGAAATGCATTTATATATTTTTTTAAGTTATTTAAAAAATAATTTTTCAAAATTAAAAATAATCAACATGTTTTCCAGGAATCTTAAACCTTATGAATATATTATTATTATTCTGATAACAAAAATTTACTCTGAAGAACTTAAAAAATAGCGTTTAAATCGTTCACATTCTGTTTTAAAAACTTTAATATTTTATTTTGAAATATTTAAAAATCTACTTTTTGTTTAAAGTTCTTTGCAATATTTTTAAATTAAAAATATTTTCTGAATTTTTTAAAAACTTCTAAATTATATCTTTTTAAATTATTGGAATTTTGCCTTTAATTTTTTTTCTAAATTCTGCAACATTAAAAGAATTTCCTCACAATCATTCAGATGTTTTTTGTACAATATTGAGAATATTTTGGTTTGTTTTGAAATAATTCTAAATATTGTCTGAAAAAAATTTTTAATTAAATTTTTTTTTAATTTTAAGATATTCAACAAAAATTAATGTATCAAAATAAAAAAATCACCAAAAATTTCTCTAGGAATCTTACAAAAATCTTTGGTAGAAACCTTACAAAAGACTTAAAAAGCTTCACAATTTTATTCCGCAAACTTCAATAATATTCATTCTGCTTAAAATTCTTGTGAATCTTTTGGGATTGAAAATTATTTTTAACTCTGTGTCAACAATTTTCGAAATTTTTCGAAATGTTTTAAATCATTTTAAACCATTTCCTTTAAATTAATTTTTTTAAACAAAATGTGTCAAATTTTCTGTGGAAGATTTCCACAATTTTGAAATTGTAATGAAATTTCTAAATTATTGAAAAAATATTTATAGTGCATGTAGAAATTTTTTAAGAAATGTGATATATTTTTTTTTTTACTTCTATTTGGCAGTTTATCCGCATTTTACGGCTTAGTCCTATTTTGTCAAAATCTTTAAAAAAGTTATCTAACAGAATAATTTTTTCAAAAGTTATCGTGCTCACAAACAGACAGACCGACAGCCAGACACATTGCGGACCTTTTTACCCACGCCCACGCAGCGGGCAGATTTTTTTTTACTGTTGATGATGTTTTTCATGAATAAAGCCAAAACTACGCATCATATCAACAAGTGATTTGTAACAAATTTGTATATTTTTTCCAAATGCACAATTTTTGTTTACTCGTCTTTGACCATATTTAGTATAGTTTGGCCAAAAACATGCAATTTTTGGATTTTTCAAGAAAATTCAAAAAGTTGTTCTGACAATCTTGTAAGGCATTCAAAAAGCAACATTTTTCTTATCTTGACTTTTTTTATATCGTGCGTTATCTAGCTTAAAATCTTCATTTTCGTGTGTTTGTTGGAATTTTGTGAATGCTATAGCTCTAGTAATTGTTGTTTTTATGAAAAAAATCATGACGATAAATTGTTTGACTTTTTGAATTTTATCAATAAGCTGGCTAAAGAGCTTGACTTATAGTTTAGGACACTAAACGAGTTTACCAAAACTGGGGGGGGGGGGGAGGTCAAATTTTACACAAATCTAATACCTTCTCTGATGAGAATGTAAAAAGTAAAAAATATGTACAAGAAATAGAAAACCCGATTACACGAGGGAGCCTTTTTTATAAGAACATACACATAAATTACTAAAATGTAAGAAACCTAAATGCTATAAAGTTTTCTTTTAAAGATGATATAACTTATTCAAATTATTTGTATGCACTGTCAAAAAGTCAAAGTTTTCAAGTATAATTCTTGTTTAATTATTTCATTCTACCGAAAAAGAAATTTGCTTCAAAAATATCTTCTATACCTTCTTCTAAAACTCTTCCGTTTAAAATATCGCGCGCGCATGTACGTTGTGCGCGCGCATGTTTTCTCAGATGAGCGGGTTACTGCAAGCGTCTTTGTTGCAAGTCCTGTCAGTGCGCTGAGTGTTTTTGGTTCGTGCGTCAGTCGATTGCGGTTATATTGTGAGTTATTGTGGTTGTTGTTTACGCTTCCATCGAAGCAGCTTAAAATCATCCAGAAAAAGTGTGCCTGTCGTCGAAGATATTATATCTTTGCTGTCGTAGGTACAAGGTGAAAAAAATTTCCGGTAATTTTGCCACTTTCAGAGTAGTTCCGATTTTTACCTACTCCCAAAGTAGCGTTTTCACTGACAATAACGAATATTCACATACGGTATGGAATTCATCTTTTAGGTTATGTAAGTTTCCAGACAGATTCTGTAGAATTTCTAGGTATTAATGTTAGGTGATTGTATTCTAACCAGAAATATTCGTGTTTGTATTTAACATGGTAACTTTAGCATCTAGGTGAGAAATATGAAAAATGGTTATTTGACTAGAAATTGTTAATTTCCCGTTCAAATGAGGAATAAAGCAGAAAGCAGTTTTTTAACTAAAAAATTCTTTCTTAATACGTTTGATCAATTTTGTAAATAAATTGTTCCATAATTTATACCGTTCTGAAACACTCTTCTACAAATGATTGTAATTTCACAACCTTTTTCGTTATTCTCCGCAACTTTGAAACTGTAGAATTACTTGTACTTATACTTCGTAAAGTTTTTTAGTGGTAAAGTTACAATGTTGGTTGGAACTTTTGACGTGCAAGTGGCCAAGTGACCCTATAATTAGAGTAGTAAAATTACACCAAGTTTTTGTTGGCAATTTTACCATTCTAAGTGGTACCATTTTTTTACAGTGTATCTAATCAGATTCCATATTTATCGCTATATATCGCTAACACGCCATGTGGCGCATATGCGACTCAATTGTTGACAAATATGTCTCTAACCTTGCCCTTACGACGTGATGATTGATCAGCACGTCACGCCGCCTGCATCGTGCGGGCTCCATGCGGTCATTTTGCTATCTGGGGAAGCGATGATGTAGTGTGAGGAGAGGCAGCGAAATTGTAGTACGAAGGAGGTGGAGGTTTTCATTTTCAATAGGGTACTGCACATTCTAAAATATTTTTTTCATGCGCTGATTATAATTGTAGTACTTTTTTTTAATATCACGCAGATATTGAGAAAATAATACAAAGAATATGATGGGACTGGAATATGATAAAGGAAATAAACAAATTTTTCAGGAGCGTGTACCGTATGATATTCCACGCTCACTACAAGACCCTGGCGAAATGCATGCTAGTGTGCAAACGCTGGAATGACTTGATTCACATTATCTGCAAGGAGAGCAGTTCTTTTGAAGGAAATTTGATTAAAAATCATTCCGGAAGTGATGGTCTTGAGGAACATTGGAAGATTTCAAGAAATGGTGGCAACAAGTGGGCAGTTGAAAATTGGCCCGTGGGTGCTCCACCATTGTCGGAAACAGCCATTGTTCGCAGACAGCAAAACTTGTTTCGTAACTTCATATCACGATTGTAGTAAAAGTCTTAACTGTGGATCTTCTTGCTGAAGGACTGACTTCACAAATTTTGGATAAGCTTCAACTGCCCATAATGGTGAGTTTGCTTTTTCTAATTTATCTCTTTAGGGGGTCCTTTAGTGCAGAAGGCTGGAAATAAGAGTGAGTTTATTGAATGATTTGAAAGACAAGTCAAACAATAAACCGTTTAGATACTTTCATGGTTTTTTAGCACAAAAGAAGCTCGGGAACGCAAAAAAAAACTCTAGGAGACTATTATGGAGATCGAACACTAGTTTTAAAGCAGAATTAAATAAATTTTTTTACCCTTTACATAAAAAGGACCACCTTAAGTTAAGGACAGATCAAGGGAAACCTGAAGGAGTCAGGGGATTTTCGACTAAATGAAGTTGAAGTTAATTTAATTATTTTGTTTACGATTCAAAGAATTGACCGCTGCGCTTTCACATTCTCATTGTGCGCTGCGCGTGCGGCGCTTTGGGCCAAATTTGGACGCACAGGTACGCTCTCGCGCTCGCTTTCGTACGTTTAATGCTTACATTTTAAATATATTTTTCAAATATCATAAATATTAAAACTTAAGTTTAAAACAGTGATTTAAACTTCTGAGGAATTACAGCCATAAATTGTAATTGCAATTTTTTTCGATTTGTTTTAAAAAATAGTTCTCAAAGCACCTACGGCTTTGACGATTACATTCTCTTTACAAAAATCGCGCTCGACAATTTATGTCCAATTGAAAAAATTCAGCAAAATAATTTGTAAATCTGGTCCAATTCTATTAAAAACAACACTTTAAACTTACGAATCTCTTAGAAACAAAAATTGCATATTTTTTTGAATGATTTAACTTCGGGAACTTTTGTCTAATTAAGAAATTTCATGAGAATAGTTTCGAAAAACATTTATTTTATATCTAGTCGAAATTTGTATTAATATTTCTTAACCTATTAAAAAAAATTTTCTGTTTTTTTTTTGAAAATTTCCAAAACAAATATTTCTTAAACCTGTACAATTTTTTTTCTTTAAATTTTGAAATAACTTTTTTAATTTTTGTCTAATCATAAATTTAACTAAGATAGTTTCTAAATATATTTGATAGCTAGTGAAGAATTTAAATGCAATTTCCTAATCTATCAGAATTTTTTTTCTATTGTTTTGAACTTTTCAAAATTTTGAAATGTATATAACTTTTCTAATTTTCATTAAAATTAAAATATTATTTGTATAATTTACAAGGGTTCTATACGTCTATAAGAAACTTTGACAAAAATTTATAAAATTTGAAGAAAATTTTTTTTCAAATTGTGAAAATGCTATACATTGTTTTATTTTTTTCGGAAATATCTGACACCGACAAAATTTTATGATTTTGATATTATGTGTGTGCCGAAATGTAAAGATCCGTTAAAAACCAGAGATCAAAAATTTGGACGATTACATTATACTGTCATGAATGAGAATGTAAAAATATGAAATAATTGAATGGATCCATACTATGACAAATGTTACCTAGAAAAATTTTGAAATGCCTGAAAGAAACCTGGAATTATCAGGGAATTTTTCCTTAGAATTTGAATAGACACCCAGAATCATATTAATTAAAAATATTTATTTCAAACAGGTTAGTGCTCCTTGGGATTGTCGATCTTTCTACAAATTATCGGTGACATTACTTGATGAACACGATAAATGTTTAGATTCATTTGAATTCTAAGAGGATGTTGACCTGAGTGAGTGGCGTCAGGTAAGCACAATTCTTCTACTTTCATTAAATTACAGTGCCGCGGGGAGAGACCTAAATTTAAAAAGCATGATGCGGTCTGTAAGACCGCACGGCCATAATTCCATACTAATTTGTTACTTATTGTTCAAATACGGAATAATTGGGACGTGTGTGTGTGCAATCTTGCATTTGAAATACCTTGTAAAAGAATTTAAACAAATATAAAATTGTGAAGCTACTGTGGACGTGCGGTTTAATGAACCGCATGAGCACAACTAAAGCTACTAATAACGACAGCCTCGAGGAAGGACCGGGGACCTTTTCTGTTATATTCATACAATAATCAATGAAATCTAACAGAATAAATGTTGTAAACAATTTATTATTTTTTATAATAATTTTCTCTTAAAATATTGCTAGAAACGTGCAGTTTTTTCTAAAATATTCAATTTTTTGTCCACTTTTGATTTAGAGCAATGTAATAATTAATTCAATTTAACAAAAAGATTTGTTTACACTAGTCATTATTATTTTTGATAATATTTTATTCGAAAAATGTTATAAAATTTCTGTTTTTTTTTACATTTTTAACTTTCTATCCACTTTTTAGGTAGTGATATAATCATTTTTTTAAATTAGCAGTTGTAATTGTTTAAAAATGTACGATGCATATCGAAAAATTGTAGAATATATTATTAAATTATTCTATTTTGCACTTATTATTTGTTTATAACTAAAACGCTAAAGCAAGCTTAAAAATTACTGGGTGGTTTTCAGCTTTCAGCTGAATGCTCGTTTCCTTACAAACCTCCGAATTACCTCGAGCTATTTCATTCTTTGGTCCACCTTAAATAAGGATGACCAATTAATCAAATGTTCATTGATAAGAGAGAAGATTCTATAGGTCTTAAATAATATTTAGTTACTACAGAGTTCTTTTGTGTAGAGAGTAGACAATTCGGCCTCTCGTTCCCCGAACCTAAAGTATCTCTTGCTTCTGTTGGCACCCTGTATGGGTACCCACAGGGGGTGGATGGTGCTGAATATGGCTCTGCAGGCTGAGATCGCCAGGTCAACATATCTGGGTCGCGTTGTCCCTTTGTTGCAGGTGTTCTCGACTCGGGCTTACACACAGAAGCTCTTCTTGATAGATTTTATATTTATATGGTTAACGGACTAGAGCTGTTGGACCGGAGTTTAGGTTATCGGAGATTTTTTTGTTACAATCTAAATTGTCTGAGACTGGATTGAGATTGGACTAAAAACTGAGAGTGAAGTACAATCAACTAAACTCACTAAACTAAATTGTTTTCTGCTTCCAAATCTGCTGTATTCATGCACAAGATCCCTTCTCAGATTCCCGTAGGGGTGAGTGATTTTAGAAGTAAGGATTCCTCTTGGTTCCAATGATTGTTGATAAACAATTAGGTAAAACAGTGGTGAGAGCCTCATTATCCAATGAGCGTTGAGAATTATGTATATGCCCATATATGGAAAGTGTCGTAGTAACCATAATGCCTTATATCTCCTCCTAAGTACTAAGGGGGTAATTAGTGAGATAGCCAATCAGTGATTAGGAATCGTGATGTCCCAAAATATGGAGAATAGTGCAGTTACCAAAATATATTGTATTCCTTCCTAGATGTCAAAGGGTAAGATATTATAATGCATAGAAGATCATTAGGTTTGCGTGTGTTCTTTTGGTTGTGTGCAAAAGGCTCACCCTCCTATAGCTGTCATCTTCATTAAGATGTTTATTGCTTTTAGATTTAAGATGCTGGTGTCCATCATATAAATAAGTAGGTCAAAATGTTTAAATGATTTAGATGAGTAGTGTAGGCACCAGCATTTTGTAAACGTATGGTATTGAAAATGCAGCTGTCTTCTCTGGTTTCCTTGTTAATTAATTTATTGCTTTTTAATTAACGTGTTCCTATTTTTGTGCAAAAGATTATGCGTAGATTTTCTTGGGTTTTTGGGTCGTTCCTTAGGCTGTTGGTTCGACCCTTACACTGTTGCGTTGTTCCTTATGAATCTGATCTTCACGATTGATTTTAACAATGCTAGGTTTGTTTACAATATGATTTTGAGAACAATAATTGGATATTTAATATAATCATTTAACTTGTTGATTTATTATTGAATATAAATGTTATGTAATTATAATCTATTGATTAGAACTAGTTATTATTATTAAAAATCGCGGGACGTGATACCTCCCCCCCTTAAGTTTGAACGTGGGAATGCAATGACCATGATAAAACTCATTTATTACAATTTGTGTAGTCGAACTTTGGGTTCGGTTGTCATCATAGAGTATCTTGAATTCAGGAACGCATGCTTTTGAGAAAGAGGAAAAGATGAAATGGCTTTTTTATATACATTGCTTAAGGTCTTTTCTCCTAACTCTAAATAGATCGTGAATATATTTTCAAACATTTTGTTGATAATATAAAGAAAGAATATGTATATGGAATTAATCTATGTAATTTTGATTTCTTCTTGGGCCGCGACAATTCATTGCCCTATGTTCTTTTTTATAACATTTTTTGCAGGCGTTAGTACATTTATAAAGTTTAGTCTTTTCGAGTTGTATTTCTGGGAATCGCTCTATATTATTATTATTATCTGCTTCTCCTTCATTTTCCGACCAACACGATGCATCATTCACGTGACTTTCGAATTCACGTGAAGGTCTGGGAGTGTTTTGGTTATATCTAGAGTAACCAAGATACCACAGAACACTGGCAATGTGAGCGCAACATCCTACCACTCTTCCACCACTTTTGCACTGACAGTACCAACCACTTATCGGATTTGGTCCAGGATTAGTTTCTATCCATAATTTATACACTTTAGAAGATGTATGCCGAGACTGGATTTGTACTCTTAGAATGCCTTCCTCCTGTTTGTGGACAAGAAGGGAGTACATTCCATCATCAGATAAA
>NC_046657.1:26440748-26442668 GCF_010883055.1 Belonocnema kinseyi | reverse complement strand
TTGTTCAGTAGATCGCACTCATCTTCGGTATGTTCTACTGAACAGGAATTGTACGTGCGACTGCCTGCGTAGTAGAAGCTACTCTTCAGCGACTAGTAGAGTGGACTCAACACGCGTTCAGTAGATTCTACTCTTGTAGTGGCCCTCCATAATTTACTATTCCGTTTAGTGGCTCTGACCCTTGCAAGGGTAGGAGCCACTGAACTTTTTTCTTCGTGTGCTTTTCTATAAAAGTATATATTCCAGATCATATAAAATAATTACTAATATTTTTTAGTCTTTTCTACTTTTTTAGTCTTTATTTTACAGAATCCAGCCTTCGAGAAGCAATATATCTTTTTATTTCATATGACTATCCTAATTTAATATTATTTATCCAAAAGCAATAATATTATAATCTAGAATCAGACTTTAAAAATATGATATACTTTCAACTTCAGCCTTTACTTTACAAAATTTAAATTTTGTAATTTTTTTGCCATATCTAAGAAGGTTAACATTTTATTTTAGTTTCAATGACGTCAATTCAAGAATACATTTCTCAGTGTTACCAATTAAAGATAACAACTTAGAAAATCTATCATCTTAAATGAAATAATCAATATTTGTCTTACAAACTTTCTAAATTATACAAATATAACGCAAGCAACTGCATATTTAAAGTTCAAGTTCATATCTTTATAAAATCAGCGTTAATATAAAATTAATTATCCTGCATTTTTTTCAAATATATTTATGTATTGTTTTAAAATTAACGGAGAAATATTCGTTTATAAAATGTGATATTATTCTTCAGAACCCGATATTAGTTTTACCAAATTAAATATTTTTTCCTCTAAACTATGATATTAAAACAAATTTGAAATAATCATAAAAAACAGACAAAGAATAGTTGTGTACCTTGAATATAAAACATTTTTGTGTTGTATGTACGTCCCATGACAACTTCTCTCACAAAACTAAACTTTATTTTAAAATCTTTCACATACATATGGGATACATACAATAAATCGCAGAACCCCACCTTTGAACACATTTCTACTACGAACCAATCAAAATGGAGAAGCTCTTGACTACACCCGCATAACAGTATCTATTATGGACTCAGATGAAGATCTCTATTCCTACTCTCAGTGTTATTCAACTCGAATTTACCACTATTTCATACTATCCAGCATTCCAAACTCTTTTTAACCCCCAATATTTATTCATCTCTCTTTCACTTTACCTCTCACTAAATCTCTTACTTATTTTCTAATATAATTTCATATATTACGTATCCTTGTAAAATGTTAATTGGAAGAACTTTCGAATAATCAAGTAAATTATTAATTTATTTTTACGAACCTTCATATACTTATAAAATATTAACAAAAAACCCACTTCTCATCTATTCAGTTGTCCCTTATCATTTTCTCAACAATTTTTCTTCTTTCAAGAATAATAGCTTTTCTTGCTAATTTTAACTTTTTAGTATACAACGTAAAAATATTAATGCTTTCCATAAATGTTGTGAACTGTATAAAGTTTCTATCTTTTCTTTCTTTCTGTACAGAAATTACTCTAACTCCTGAAAGGCCAAAGATTACGCACTAAGCTTACGTGGACGGCGTTGATCCATACCACTATCCAAAAGTAACGATAATCTAGTTAATATTTATTGTTTCTCACGAAGATACAAAATTATTCAGACTTATGTTAGAAAATAAGGCACCTAATCATAAAAAATAGCAACAATCATGATGCAATTACTCAACTCTACTGCTCTGCGAAAATGTCAAAAATAAAAAATTACATTTTTACTAGGAAGCCTTATTTAAGGAGGAAGGTCAATAAGGCCGGTTTTTGGGCCATCTACAGATTGGCCTCAAACATGTTTTATTTTATTCATCTAACTAGGTCTCATAACCCCTTAAAAGG
>NC_046657.1:26411561-26440648 GCF_010883055.1 Belonocnema kinseyi | reverse complement strand
GATTTACAAAAAAAGTTCTATGGTTCAAAAAAAAATTTTGTTCAATAGAAAAAAGAGGTTGGTAATGTAGGAATTCCACTGTGTCGCATGCCCTTAAGAAAATTAATTTTTTTTGTTTAAAACGTCAACTATTACATTTTTGGTCAAAAATTATTTTGTTTTGGTTGAAGACTACTTCATTAAAATTAAAATTTCATCTCTTTGTTTGAAAACAAGTATTTGGTTAAAAAATTGTGATTTTTGGTAGAGAATTCATATTTTTTAGGTTAAGGATCCATCATTTTAATTAAAAAATGTTCGCTATAGTTAAAAATGTAACTATTTTTTTGTAATTCTTTTTTCTTTGGTTAAAAATGAACTTTTTCTTTAGCTGAAAAATTTAACTATTGTATTTTTGGTTAAAAGCGATTTTTTTTCAATTGATTTTTTTTTTCAAATATCAACCTGTACTTTTTTTAAATTTTATCTTTTTTGGTAGAAGATTCTTCATTATAATTTAGAATTGATCTTTTTAGTTGAAACTGTAACTACCTTGTTGAAAACTATTATTTTTTTAACTGACCAATTTAACTTTTCTATTTTTAATCAAAAAATTTTTCTGTTGAAAATTCAAATTTTTACCTAAAAATTTTCCTTTTGGTACGAGTACAAAATAAATATTCTTGGTTAAAAGTTCTTTTTTTTAATTTAACAGTTTTTTATTAAAAATGAAAATATTTTTTTGGTTGAAATATATAATTTGTAAAAGTCGCTTTATTAAAGGATAATTTACTTTTGAATTAAATCAGTTTCTAGGGATTAGTTTCTAGAAATTTAAATAAATAAATAATACACCAAAAAAGAACAATTTTCAAACCAGAAGATTAAAATTCTTCCAAAAAAGATGATTTTTCAATAAAATACATGAATTCCAGAATAAAAATTTACCAATTTTTAAAGAATAATCCAATAGTTATATTTCCATTAAAAAAATTAATTTTCAATCAAATAGATGAACTTTTAACTAAAATTATGGAATATATACTCGAAATAGTTCAATTTTCAGTTAAAAAAATTAATTAAAAAAAAAGAATTCCCAACAAAATAGTTGAATTTTCAACTACAATATTTAACCTCCAAGTAAAAAAATTAAACTAAAACATAAAAAAAAAGAATTTTTATGAAAATATTTACATTTTCAACCGAAGTGTTGAATTCAACTAAAAAACATGAATTTTGAAAAAATAATTAGTTGAATCTTCAACCTAAACGGACTAATTTGCAAACAAAGAAAAAACAAAAAATGAATTTGTAAAAAAATATTTGAGTTTCTATCCCAAAAGAATAATTTTATACAAAAAAAAAACACTAATTTTCATATGTATAAAAAAAAGAAGAAATTTTCAAGATTAGCTGAAATTATAAGCCAAAAAGACGAATTTCTCGCAAATCAGTTGAGTATCAATCCAAAGATGTAAATTTTGAACAAAAAAGTTAAGTTTGTGTTAAAAAAAAAGATGAATTTCTAAGCAAAAATGGAATATTTACATTTTCAGCAATAAAATAATTTTTAACTCAAAAAAAAAGGAATTTTGAATAAAATTGTTGAATTTTAAAACAAAGAAATAAATTTTTATCTATAATAATGAATCAATTTTCAACAAAACAGTTCAATTATCAAACGAAGATATTAATTTGTAACTGTAATAATTAATCTTCAACCAAAAAATGAATTTGTAACAAAAAACTAGAATTTGTAACCTAAAAGATGGATTTTGAAAAAAATACGAATTTTCAAGAAAATATTTGTGTTGTCAACCAAAGAAATGAATTTTTCACAATAATGATGAATCTTCAGCAAAAAAAAAAAAACAATTTGTAACCAAATAGTTGAATTTTCAACCAAACCATGAATTTTTGACAAGACAAGACAAATTTTCAACAAGAGTTAAATTTTCACTTAAAAAGAACAGATTACTTTTAAACCAAATAATTAAATAATCACCAAATAATAGAATTTTTATCCAAAATACATGAATTCTGAACAAAAAACATAATGGTACACTTTTCAATAAAAAAGAATTCACTTTCAATAAAAAAACGCCTTTAAAAAAAAGTTGATTCCTCATCAAAAAAGGATTAATTTTTAACCTAATAGTTGCATTTTTATTTTTAAAAAAACAAGGAAATTTCTACTAAAACAGATGAAATTTCAAGCCAAAAACATACATTAAAAAAATAGTTCAATTTTCAAATAAGGATGACTTCAGTTGCATTTTTGACAAAAACATTTTCAGGTTTTCCTTGACTTGTCCTTAACTTAAGGTGGTCGACTGGTCTAGAGGGCAAAAAAATACATTTTTTTTCGTTTAATTCCGCTTTAAAACTACTGTTGGGTCTTCGGAATAGCCTCCTGAAGTTTTTTTTTGCATTTCCGCACTTCTTTTATGTTATAGAAACAGGCAGCGCCGAAAAATTCTAAAAGATTCATTGATTGACTCGTCTTCCAAATCATCCAAAAATATCACTCTCATTTCCAGCCTTCTACACCAGACGACCCCCTTAAAGAGATAAATAAGGACGAGCAAACTCACCACTATGGGCGGTTGAAGATTGTCTAAAATTTGTGAAGTCAATCCTTCGGCAAGAAGATCCACAGTTTGCATTTTACAACAATTAACATATGAAGTTACGAAACAAGTTTGTCTTTCTGCGAACAATGGCTCGGTTTCCGGCAAAGGTGGAACACCTAAGGGCGGTTCTTCGACTGCCCACTTGTCACCGTCATTTCTTAAAATCTTCCAATGTTTCTTCAGACCCTCACTTCCGGAATGATTTTTAATCAAATTTCTTCCAAAAGGACTGTTGTCTTTGCAGATAATGTAATATAGACTCCAGTGTATTTTCTCATCCGCTGGTAACAACTGACCTAGGATCGCTTTGCTCTTTTTACGCCAAACGTAACTTTGAATCAACTCATTCCAGCGTTTGCATACTAGCATGCATTTCGCCAAAGTCTTGTAGTGAACGTAGCGAAGAATATTAGCGAGTACTTCTTCCGGGATGTAATGGTTATTTAAAATTAGGCCATTGTCATCGTTTTCGTCATATGGTACACGCTCCTCCGAAATTTCTTTATTTCCTTTACCATGTACCAATCCCATCATATCATTTGTGTTTCTATTTTTTCAATATCTGCCAGACAACATGTAAAAAAATGTATTACAATCAAAATCCGCGTATGGAAAAATATTTTCGTAAATGCAGTACCCTATTAAAAATTAAAATCTCCACCTCGGCCCTATTACTTTTCCGCTTCCCCTCCCCACACTACATCATCGCTTCTCCTCACTTTGCCAACTTCTTCCTCCTATACTTCCCCCTCTCCTAACTTCTCCAGCTAACACTACACTTCCCCCACTTCTTTTCCCTAACCATTTCCTTCCTTTATAGATGGTATTGTGAGGCCCTGGCGGACCAAAGGAATCGAAAGGAGCCTCTATAAAGTACCCTTAAAGACCGCAGTGAGTCCCCCTTCGGTGCTTTCTTAAAAAACTCAAAAAAAACAGCAAGCGCAACATTTAAATTGTTGAAATTCGGATTTTATGTTAAAATTTGCATTAGAAACTCACGCAGTGATCGCAATACTTTTTCTTGCAGCATTAAAAACTTTAAAAAATAAAATACCTGTCATTTACATGGGCCGAAGGCGGCTTCAAGTGCATCTTCTTTTAGTAGCAGTTAATAAGCGTTTCGTGAGAGCAGTCAAGCAGTGTCCTTGAGGTTTACGAAACGAGATGTCAGGAATAAAGGTAAAGAATTTGTTTAAATTCTCATTTTTCATCCGAATTTCAACAATTTAAAAGTTGATCTTGCTGTTTTTTAAGTTTTTTCAAGAAGGAACTGAAGCCGGACTCAGTGGGGTCTTTGAGGGTACTTTGTAGAGGCTCCTTTCGGTTCCATCGGTCCGTCAGGGGGGTTCGTAAAACTGACTCTCTCCTGTCCGCACAGCCTTCAAGCTGTAACGGCGGCTATATTGATACCCCTCAGTCAGTCTTAGCGCTTGTGCAATTTAGACAAAACACGGTAAATTGTCAAATATATTTACTAATAATTATTCTGCTAGCTTTTCGGGTACAGATTTTTTAATCAAATAACAATTCAAGGCTTTTAAATTCACAATGGGCCATTTCGGTAAGAAGCCTTGCATTAAAATGTATTAAAAAATTTTGAGCCCCTAAGAATGCCTCTCCGTCCTTCGTCTTTTAACCCTCATTAGGCGACGAAACTAATCAGATTCCTATCGCTTTCAACCCTGCAAAAAGGAGAGCATTGAAATAGATTATGTGGCATTGAAAAAATTGTGTACTTTAATACATATGAATCTAAAAAATTTCGTTTATGTCCGAATGCGCTTCTTGGTATTTAAAAGTTTTCGTTTGAATCATTTTGAATCCACACAAAAATATGACATTAAAGTGACTTCTTTTTAATGCCATTAATTTGATGTCATTGGAATATTTAAATGACCGTATTAGTTCAATGACATGCAATGTCTTCAGTGATCGGAGGTATAGAATGCAACCAATGGCGTTCAGTGCCATTGAATTACCAATTAAGTCGAATGTCATTTAATGTTTTTCGATCGAATGTATTGAATACAATTAGTGCATGCAAAAGGCGTTAAATGACAATTCGGACAAAATCGGAATTTCTTTAGATTTATAGGCATTAAAGTGTACACTGTTTTCAATGCCATATAATCCACTTCAATGCTCTCCTTTTTACAGGGAAAGCCGATCGGAACTGCTAGACGTAACCTGCAATAAATTAAAAAATCTAGTAGGATTGTATACAAGAATACGTAAAATGTTCGCTTTGTTCAAATATTATCAATTAGAAAAATATAAAATCATGATAAAAAAATCCAAAAATTATTTCTTACCACAGCCATTTCGCCATCTGTATGAAAATTATTCCTGACATCGTAAAATGACTGACGGTATGTATTAGAAAGCTTTTTACCTCATTGTTATTCGAAAAACAGTAAATAAAAGTGGCGAAATGCGCTGAATTGAGGGACTAAAAGTTTTCTATTTCTTCGTTGCTTTGTGGTATTCAAAAGTATTCGGAAAATATTGTCGGCGCTAGGTACAGAAAGGGATTCAATTTAAGAGATAACTTCTACTGCTGTGGAGATACAAAACGGCAGGAAAAAAACGGGATACAGAAGTTTTCAATATTTCTTACGTTACCACTGGATGCATGAAATTTTGCAATAATTTTTAATGCAAGCCTTCTGATCGGGATACTTCTTATACTGATGGCTGGAATCAGTGCATTAAAACAAAGTGTGACTCTTCTGGACAATATTATCGGTTTCATATTAATTTCTAAAATAATTAAAAGCATGATTATTATTTTTAATCAACAGAATTAATTATAATAAATAAAAGAATAAATTAACACAATAAATAATAAATAATTATGAGAATAAATACGAAAAATGATAGTTCGTTTCAAAGATGGTTGTTTCTAAAGTCAGATATAATTATTCCAATAAATGGATCTTATAGTATATAAAATTCTAATTATAAAAAAGCTCATAAAATATGTTTTGCATATTCTTTACTATTTTTAATTTACTATTGAAATATGCATTTTTTATCACGGTGTCGGATTTTACAAAAGGGTAGCTTTTTTGTCACATAATCCTTAACAAATAAAGCAATCAAATAAAAATTGTCTGAATTGACAGCAGACCGTTGCCTAACCTCTTTATCATGAGTTGCGCATCATCACATGGATAGATAATTGTGAGAACCTCTGAGTCACGTGACACCCACGTGACACCAATTTGACTAAATGTTTTACCGCTTTCAGTTTTTAATAATTTTTTTCTGTTCAACGACACAAAAGAAAAAAATTATAACGCACCTTCGATTCAGATTAAAATTATGTATTAAAAAATGATTTGATCTAAAATCGCGAAACAACCCTATTGAAAATAAATATAATAATAATATTAAAAATAACGTAATGGATTACGAAAAATTGAATAAGAAATAAATCAGTACAATAAGTGATGAATAATTAAGGGAATGAATTAATAGAAAAAATTATAGTTTTTTTTAAAGTAAGACAATACGTTAATAGCCCGAAAAATTGATCGTTTCCACATTATTTCTTAAATAATGAAGCATACTATTCTTCCGTACAAACTAAAAAGACACATAAGTGACATTGCCGCTTACGGTTCTTCTCTTAAACTTGACAATGAAGTCGACCTAAGCGGCAATTTCACTTATTTATTTTTTAGATTGCACACAGTACTGTTATTACTATCATTTATGAGTAACAGAGTGAATTATAATAAATTCAAGAATAAATGATTACAACAAATGATAAATATTTAAGAGAAGAACTAGAGAAAATAATGATAGTCAATTAATAAGTAAGTTTAATCACTTAAAAAGAAATTGAGTGGCAATGAATTAAAAATGTTCACATTGAAAAATTATAGATTTTTAAATAGTTCGATTTTGCATGATTTTATTTTCACAGAAAATTAATTTTGCCACAATGATTTAAAAAGGAGCTTGGTAATCTGGAAAAGTTCATTTCAAAATATTCAGTTATTATTGCTTTTTCTAAAATTTTAAATTTATTTTTCATCTTTAATTTTCAACATTTGAAATGTGTCAATTTTTCAGCAATTTAAATAGAAAAATTTAAATTGTATAGTTCCGAAAATTGGAAATGCTCAAATAGATACTTTCATAGTTTTAGAGGACTTATTTCTTAAATTATCCGTTATTGAAAAAAGCTAACTCCTAAATGCTTCGTTGTTTTATCAGCGCAGTTAAATATGGCACAAATAACCATCGTGGAACAGAAAAATTACAAAATAAATATAGTAAACGTGAGAAACACAGCCGCTTTCATATATAAGACAAGATCGTCTGGGGTATCAATATGGCCGACTAGTCAGTTTTTGATGGCAGAGGGGTACAGGCGGCGGGCACTGTGACGTCACTGTAGGTGGTCTGTACGTGACGTCACAGCGCGCTCCGCCTGTACTCCTCTAAAAAAAACTGACTAGTCGGCCATATTGATACCCCAGACAGTCTTGTTTTGTATAGGAAAGTGGCTGTGTTTCTTGCGTTTATTATATCTATTTTGTAATTTTTTTTCCCACGATTGATATTTATGTCGAATTTGGCTGTTCTGATAAACCAACGAAGGATTCAGGAATTCCTTTTTTTTTGAAATACCAGCTATTTTAAGAAATCAGTGCAGCAAAACTCTGGAATTATCTACCTGACGACGAGCGCTTTGGATTAAACGTATTATTTTCAAGAAAAAGACGTAAAACATTATAGTTAAGTTTGCTGTACAGATTTTTGTTGCGGTACGTAAAAATAATGTACATTTCCTTTGTTTTTAATATTGCAGAGCTTTGAACACACTTTTACATTTTTCATTGAGAATTCATCTCTTTTGGTTGAAAATTCAAATACTTAAAAAAAAATTTTGTTTCAAAACTTTTTTTTTGGTTAAATAATAATTTTTTTAGATAAGGCTGTTGGACTTGAACTCTAACCTCCAAATTAAATCACGTTATTTTACTCAATAAATACTTAAAGAAGTATAAATTTTTAAGAAACTAAGCCCAGATCATTTTTTAAATAGGCGCGTGTTAACATAACGAAAAACTACTCAATTTTAATCATTTCTGCGTACTCTTATTTTTGAAAAGATCTTAAAAATATTGTATTCTGATATTTATTGCGTAAAAAAAGGCGGATGAATTTTGTGGTCAGAACTTGAGTCCATCAGCCCTAAGATTAAACTATTTCATTCTTGGTTAAAAATGTATATTGTGAGTTGATAATTCAACTTTTGGGTTAAACATCCAACAATTTGTTAAAAAGTCTAACATCTACAGAAAATCCAACAAATTATTTCAAATTTTTTTCCTTTGTTTACTTGAAAATCTTTCTAGGCTGAATTTACACTTTTGGGTAGAAAATTAGTCTTTTTGGTTCTAAAATTCACCTCTTCTAAATTTAAATTAAATTTAAATTAAATTAAATTTCTCCTAAATTTAACTCTTTCTGTTGGAAATGCAACTGTTGATAAAAATATTATCTCTTTCAGTTAAAAATGCAACTGTTTGATTGAAAATGAATCTGTTTCAGTTAAGCATTCAACTATTTCGTTGCACTAAGACTGGCTGAAGGGTATCAATATGGCCGCCGTTACAGCTTGGCGGCGGCGCGGACCCGCCCATAATTTCCCTACTTTCCCTTCTATAATTTCTCCTACTCCCCACCCTAATTTCCTCTTCCTTAACTGTTTCTTCTCCAATTTACTCTCCTCTCATTTTCCCCACTCCCCCTCATTCCCTTTACTTTCCCACGCTCATTTCTCCCTCATTTTTCCACAGGAAAAAAGTATGATGGACAGATGGGCACTCGACCGAAATCATAGGGGTTTTGTCGCGGGATACGAATACCTACAAAACAATATTATAAAAGGGTACGGAGAAGTGATATTTTGTTCTTTTCGAAATCCTGTAAAAAATTTTAAAAGATTTCAAGAGCATACCTTTTTTCCCTAAGATCCTTAGGAAAATAGAGAGTGATTTTTTTTGAAAAATAAATTTTAGGAGAAAAGATTACAACATTCAAGACGAAATTCGTGTATCGAAAAATAAAAAAATAAAATTCCTGAAATTTCTAGGCAAAAAAATGACTTTTTATATTGAAAAATGAATTTTAGGAGAAAAGATTACAACATTCTAGACGAAATTCGTGTATCGAAATTTTTTTAATTTTCGTGAGGTTTCTACGTAAAAAAATGATTTTTTATTTTGAAAAATTAATTTTAGGCGAAAACTGGAACAGATTTTCTAAATTGCCAGCAAACTATCTTGAAGATTTTACTTTTTAGAGCGAACTTTTTAATTTCACAGGATTTTAAATAAAGTTTGAGGAAAATTCTGAATAATTTTAAAAGATATACAGAAAGTCTGAAAATATTTCAAAAACAATTTAAAATTGGAAAAGATACATTTATAGATTTTGGAAGATTTCACACAAAAAATGCAGAAGCCTTTTAAGAATCTTGAGAGGATTAAAAAAAGTATTAAATTTTTTGCCTGATTTCACTAAAAATTGGAAGGGATTGTTTTATTTAAGAAAATTACTTTAAGGAGAACATATTTAAAAATTTTATAACATTTTGAAAAATTTCCAAAATTGTTGAAAAAGAATCTGGAATATTTTAAAGCAATTTTTTTAATTGGCAGGATTTAAAAAAATTGAAATTATTTTTAAATACATTTAGAATTTTAAAAATTTTTCAGTAATAATTTTAAATTTAAAAGGATTAAGGAATAATTTAAAAAATGTATGCTTTAAAATTTTTAAATAACATTTTGAAGCTTTTAAATGATTTTAAAAAAATGTCAACAAAATTTTTTTGTATGATTCCTAGAAGAAATAAGAATGATTGATTATTTTGAAACATAAATTTAAAAAGAAAAATGAGTAAATTGCAAAGCATTAAAAATATAAAAAGAAAGTCATGTACCCCAGAGATTAAGATTTTTTTCCTCAGGTCTCTAGGAAAATTTAAAATGAGATTTTATATAAAAAAATTAGGTTTAATAGAAAATGTAAAAATATTTTTAAAATTGTCAAAGAAGAATTTGGAACATTTTAGATCAATTTATTTTTATTTTGCAGGTTTTTAAAGAAATTTTAGAAAAAGTTTGGATTATTTTCAAATATATTAAGAATTTTTAAACAAAATTCAGAAATAAATAAAAATTTTAAAATTAAAAAAAAATTGAAAATAAAGTGTAGATTTTTGAAGAATTCAAACATTATATTTAGAAGCTTTTTAAGTAATTTGATTGGTTTCAAAATGATAAAAAAAAATTTGTAGGATTCCACGGAAAATTAAAACGATTTTTTATTTTGAAGAAATTAATTTAAAGATAATTTTTTTTAATTTGAATATTTCGACGGGTTTCCAAAATTGTGGTAAATGAATCTGGAATATCTTGTGGAATTTTTTTAAATTTGCAGGATTTAAAAAAATGTGGAATAATTAAAAAAGATATTTTTAAGTCAGACAAATTTCAAAAACCATTTTAAATTCAAAACGATTTAACGGTATTTAAAAAAATGTATATTATTGGAACTTTTTAAGGAGTTTGAAAAGTTTTACCAAATTCTTTTTAGATTCCTGGGAAAAATTGAAATGATTTTTTTGTTTGAAAAATGAATTATAGGCAAAAAGTAAATAAATTTGAATAATATTTAATAATATTAAAAAAAACACAATTTCATTGAATTTTTTAAATTTGGAAATTTGATAATTCGGGAATTTTCATATTTCGGCAATTTTATGATTTCGGGCCTTTTATTATTTGAAAATTTACCAATTCAGGAATTTTATTTTCGCGATTTTTCAGAAGAAAAAAAATGGAATAATTTAAAAAGATATTTAGGAGTTTAAAAATTTGTCGAAAATAATTTTAAATTCGAAAAGTTAAAACATTTAAAAAATGTATATTTTTGAAAATTTCGAAGCTTTCTAAGGATGTTGAAAAGTTTCAACAATACATTTTTTTGTAAGATTCCTGGGAGAACTTTAAATTATTTTTTATTTTGAAAAATAAATTTCAAGATAAAAGCGAAAAATTCCAGAAAAGGATCTGGATTTTAAAAAAATGGAGACATTTTTTAAGGAGTTTGAATGGTTTCGAAATAATAAAATAATTTTTTTATGATTCAAGGGAAAATAACAAATTATTTTGTTATTTCGAAAAATGAATTTCAAGTTAAAAATGAAAAATATTTCAGAACATTCTAAATGATTTCCTAAAATTTTGAAACAAAATGAAGGAAACTGTAAAGCAGCATTTTTTTTTATTTTGGAAGATTAGAAAAATTAATTCCAAGAGAAAATGAAGTAAGATTTCCAAAATTAAAAAAGAATCTAAAATATTTTAGAACAAATTTTTTATTTTTACAAGATTAAAAATAAATAGGCAAAATTTAAAGCATTTTTAAAAATATTTGGAAGACTGAAGAATGTTGAAAAATAATTCAAAGTTTGAAAAGCTTGAAAAAAAAATCTAAAACAAAGTGTAAGTTTCTGAAGACTTTAAACCGAAAATTTAGAATATTAAAAAAAAGTTTTGAATAATTTAAAGGGAAGACCAAAAGAATTAGAAGCTTTTTCAAAATGAAGAAAGGTTCTAAGATATCTTTTTTTTAAAAGATGACTACAAAAATTTGTAACGATTTTTATTTTAAGAAATATTTCAAAAAATTTTCAAGATTGTTGATGAAGAATCTCTAATATTTTAAGAAACGTTTTTAATTTTGCAGGATTTAAAAAAATTAAAGAAGACTGCTAATAATTTCAGAGTAAGAATTTCCGAAATTATAAAATTGCCGACAATTTAAAATTCTCAAATTGAAAAATTCCGGAATATTAAAATTTCTGGCAGTTTATAATATTACATAATTTGACCATTTCCGATTTTAAACATTAAAAAATACTTTATGTAATAAATAAATATAAACAATAAATAAATTTTTTACATTTGGAAATTTCAAAATTATTTCCCTCTGCTGATTTTCGGGAATTTTTCAATTTTGGAAGAGTATCCAAAATTTAAGGAATAATTCGTGTCAGCTTAAAAGATATTTAGGAGTTTTTGATGAGATCACATATTTTTTAAATCTTTGAAAGACTTCCAAAAATTTATAATATACTTTTAAAATAACTCGAATTTTTCCTAAGATTTTATAAAATCATGTAAAATAAAAAAATTATTTTAACAAATTTTAATTTTTGAATTAAAATGTACTGAATTTTATGTTAACATGTGAAATTATTTCTATGAAATGTGAAAAATGTAAATAAAAATAATAAGATTTTGGGCAGACTCAACGGAAAATTTTAAAAGATTTTTTATTTTGAAAAGGGTAATTTAAAGAGAATATTTAAACGATTTTATAAGAATTCAAAGATTTAAAAAATTTCCAAAAAAGGATATGGAAGATTTTTGAACAGATTTTCTTTTTTTGTAGGTTTTTTGAAATTGTTTAAAGATTTTGAATGAATTTTAAAGATATATCGAAGTTTAAAAAAATTTCAAAAATAATTTAAATTTTCAAAGATTTCAACAAATTTAAAACGAACTAAAAATTTTAAAATATTTCAAACAAATAAATTGGAAGTTTTTTAAAGGATTTATAGGTTTCAAAATAATAACAGTTTCTTTTAAAGATTCCGAGAAAAACTTTAGAAGTATTTATTTTTTTAATTATTGTTAAGAGAAAATTTCAAAAGATTTTTAAACATTTCGAAAGATTTACAAAATTTTCGAAAAAACCTGGAGTATTTTAAAAGAAAATTAATTCCTGGGTGAGTTAGGAATAATTTTTTAATTTAAAAAATTAATTTTAAGATAATATTTAAAAAGATTTGGAAATATTACGACAGATTTCCAAAATTATCGAAAAAGAAGCTGGAATATTTTAAAGAATTTTCGTTAAATTTACAGGATTAAAAAAAATTGGAATCATTCCAAAAGATATTTTAAAGTTGAAAACAAATTTCAAAAATAATTTTAAATTTTAATTTGAAAAATTAATTCTAAGAGAACCTTCAAAATTATTTATAAAATTGTCAAAAAAGAATATGGAATAATTTACAGAAATGTCCTTAAATTTACAGGAATTAATAAAACTGTAATAATTTAAAAAGATATTTGGAAATTACAAAAAAATTTCAAAAATAATTTTAAACTTGAAAAAATTATATTTGTTTAACGTATTTTTTTGTTTGAAAATTTTGAAATACAATTTTTAAACTTATTTAAGGATTTTGAAGGGGTTTCGACAAAAAAAGTTATATTCCTGGGTAAATTAAAAAATTATTTTTTAATTTGTAAAATTAATTTTCAGAGGATATTTAAAAATATTTGAAGATTTCTAAAATCTGCAAAAAAGAATTTAAAAGATTCTAACGCAAATTTCAAAAATAAGTTGACATTTGAAAAGAATAAAAAATTTTTTTTTTAAATGTACATTCTTGAAGACTTTGAAATAAAATTTTTAAGATATTCCTAGGTGAAAAAAATGATTTTTTAATTTGAAAAATTATTGCTCAGAGAACATTTAAAAAGATTTTAAAACATTTAAAAGATTTCCAAAATTGTCAAAAAAGATTTTTGAATAATTTAAAGAAATTTATTTTAATTTTCTGGCACTAAAAAAAATTATTGTTTAATTTGCATAATTAATTTTTCATAGCTTTTGCATATTTAGAACAAAAAATTGTTAAACTTTGTCAGAAATTTGAAAGTTTACAAGATAAACATTTTTTTCTAAGAATCCTAGGAAAATTATAAACGATTTTTGAGTTAAAAAATTTATTTTAAGAAAATATTTAAGAACTTTTAAAAGATTTCCAAAATTGTCAAAAAATAATCTGGAATATTTTAAAGAATTTTCTTCAAGTTTGCAGGATTACAAAAAATGGGATTCACTTAAAAAGATATTTGAACCTTGAAAAAAAATTTTTTTTTAAATTAAACATTTTTTTTAATATATATTTTTTGGACAAATTTGAAATAAAATTTTTAAAGCTATTTAAGAATTTTGAAGGGTTTAAAAAATGCATATTTCTGGGTAAAATAAAAAAAATAGCTTACGAAATTAATTTCAAGGAGATATTTGAAAATATTTCCAAAAGATTTCTAGACATGGTAAAAAAAGAATCTGAAAGATCCTAAGGCAATTTAATTAATTTTCCATCGATTTTTGTAGATTACGAAACAAATTATTAGGCTTTGATAGATCTAGGAAAATTATGAACGCGTTTTGATTGTAAAAATTTCCAAAATTGTCGAAAATAATCTGGAATATTTTACGGATTTTTCTTTAAATTTGCAGCATTAAAAAAATTGAAATCATTCCAAAAGATATTTGGAAGTCGAAACTAACTTTCAAAAATAATTTGAAATTTAAATATTTAAAAAAATTTAAACAAAATATATGTTTTTGAAGATTTCTAAATAAAATTTAAAAGCTATTTAAGTATTTAGAATTGTTTAAAAAATAATTTGATTCCTGGAGGAATTAAAAAAGATTTTTTTATTTGAAAAATGTATCTTATTTAATAAGATTTAAAAACATTTGGAAAGGTTACCCAAATTGTAAAAAAAAAACTTGGAATAATTTAAAGAAATATCTTTAAATTTGCAAGAATTTAATGAATTTCAAATAATTAAAAAAGATATATGGAACTTGAAAACCAATTGTCATAAGTAATTTTAAATTTGAGAACATTAAATTTTTTTGTATATTTTTTGAGAAATTTTGAAATAAATTTTTTAAAGTCAGAATTTTAAAAAATTATAAAGATAACACATTTTTTCTAAGACCCCTAGGAAAATTATAAACGATTTTTGATTTAAAGAATTTATTTTTAGAGAATATTTAAAAAGATTTTAAATCGAAAGATTTCCAAAATCGTTGAAGAAGAATCTGGAATATCCCAAAGATTTCTTTAACTTTGCAGCATTTAAAAAAATTGTAATTATTTTAAAAGATATTTGGAAGCTTAAAAAATATTTCAAAACATATATTTTTGAAAGATACCAACAAAAAAATAAGATTCCTTTGAGAATTAACAATGATTTTTTATTTAAACAAAAATTAATTTAAAGAGGACAGTGTAAAATTTTCAAAACATTCAAAATGGTAACCAATAAACAGAATCAATTTACAACTTTGAAAAATTCCACAAACATGATTCACTGTAATCAGGAAATTTCGAATCTTAATATAATCCATGATGTAATGCCATAATAATATTTTTATAATGCATTGCTCACATAAAGTGATTTCCATACTGTCTTAAAATTAAATTTTTAATATCGTGTAAATGTAAATTCAAAAATTAAAGAATAATAAAAATATATATTTCAAAATGACGAAACGTCATAACAATCGGAAAACATAACCTATCGAATTTGTTTCAACGCATAATAATCGATTCTAGTCTTATAATTTTAGTATATTATAATGTAAAAATATACGAACCATATGAAGAATCACTTTATTACGATTGACACAGGAATCACATTTAAAAAAAATGGATATAATCATTACACGCTTTGAAAACCTTTGACATTTACTTGACACGTCGCTTCTAGAAATGTCTGATTGATCATCTGTGACTGAACAGTGACGTCAAACTTAGAACAGGTTCTCCAGTGTTGCTACGTCCCGGCCCAGTTCTGGCCCTCTATAGTCCGTCTGTTGATACTTCCTTAAAGCCGCCAAGTTTGAATTTAAATTTAATAAATAAAAAATAGCTTTTTTCACACAAATTATTAATAAAAGTTTATAGATCATTTGTAAAATAAATTGAAAGAGAAAGCCATTCAGTTTGAAGAGAGAAAATTTAATATTTTAATTACTGGTCAATTTTTTTTGCTTAGTTCTCAATTTTACAAGCATAACATTATTGTCTAATAAAAAAATTCAAAGTACGTGATTCTATAACATTCTCTATTTTTCTACCAGCTAATAGTATTTTTAAACAATAAAGACAAATTTTGTACCAAAAATGACATAGTTCAATTTTCAATAAAAATTATGTGTTTTCAAACAAGAAAATTAAGTTTCTACTGGGAAGATAAATTTTCAAACTAAATATTTGAAGTTCTAACTAAAAAGGTAAATTTTCTGATAAAAAAAAAATTAACAAATTTGTTAAATTTTTAACTAAAAAAATTAATTTCCAACAATATATACAATTTGCAATAAAAGAAGTGAATTAAAACAAAAAGATTAAATAAATTTATCTCGATTGATCACTGGGGTTATAAATGAATAAAAATTCACTGAATAATTTTGAATTTTTATTTATTTATGATCCCAGTGATCAATCGAGATAAATTTATTCAATCTAAAAATGGAGGGTTATACATATTTTCATACCAATGAAAAAGAAAATATTTTCCATCAAAAATGGAATAGTTAAATTTTCTGTTGAAAAAATTTATTTTTAAGCAACAAAGCGAATTTTTCAATAAAATAGTTGCATTTTCAGCCATAGATCGAAAGAAACAAAATACTTAAATTTTCAACCAAAAAGATGAATTTTTAGTTAAGAAGATTAGTTTTATACCAAAAAGTTGAGTCATCAACTAAAAACTGAATGTTTAACAAACAAAAAATATTTTCAACAAAGTAGTTAAATTTTTAAAAATCTTCCTAAATTTTTAACGAAAGAAAGGAATTTTGAACCATAATAAATAAATTTGTAAACAAGAAGAATAATTTTCTAAGAAAAAAGTCAATTTTCAAACACATAATAATTTATGTTAATTTTTCTGTCCTATTGGTCTAAAATTAATACTTGTTTGTTGTTGATGTTTTTTGTAATTTCAAAACTAAAAGTTAAAAATTATTTATTGTAGACCAGTTGACAAAAAAACTAGCATAAAAATTATGAATACATTTACCTGGCCAAAACCCTTAACAGCAAGCATAACAAATTCCAAACATATTAGTTTTATTTTCAAACAGAAAGTATTGTTTCAACCAGAAAGATTAATTGTTAATCATGGACATTAATTTCCAAACAGAATAGACGAATTTTCAATAAAATACATAAAGTTTCATCGAAATGGTAAATTTTTATACTAAAAGTTGTGACTTTTTAACCATAAACGGGCAACTTAATTTTCAGTTAATCAATTTCTAACTAATAAAACTGATTTACATCAAAATAGTTTATTTTAAACCAGTGATGTATCTTCAACAAACCGCGTGAAAAGTAATAGTTGATTTTTCTACCAAAAAATATTTTGCATTAAAAGCCGTTGAATTCAACCAACAAGGACGAATTTTTAACAAATCATGTAATTTAAAAACAAAAAAAAACGACATAATTTAAAAAAAAAAATAAAAAAAAAATAAAAAAATAGAAGAAGTTTAAAAACGAATTCTTTGGATGAAACTTCATGTATTTTATTGAAAATTCATCTCTTCTAGTTGAAAATTAAGCATTATACATAATAATTAATTTTGTTGGATGAAAAATCGTTTTATAGCTCAAAATATGACTAATTTTTCAAAAATTCGTTTTCCTTTTCTTGAAAGGTAATTTTTTTAGTTGAAAATTCAACTATTTGTTTGACTTTAGTTTTGACATCAGGTTTCATTGAAAATTTAATTATTTTGTTCAAATCTCGTTTTTTTTTTGGTTAAAAAATTTAGCTATTTTATTGCATTTTTTGAAAATTAATGTTTAACCTTCAAAATTGCGTATTTTATCTTAAACTTGTTTTTCTTGTTTAAATTAAACTGTTTTTGTTTAATATTAAAATATTTTTTTGATGGAATATCAACTATTTCATTTTTCGTTGAAAATTTATCTATTGTAGTTCAAATTTATACTTCCTTGTTGAAAAGTAATTCTTTGGTTGAATATTCATTACTTTATCTAAAAATTATTTCTATAGCTGGAAATTTGACTATTCAATAAAAAAATTTAACTATTCCATTTTTGGTTCAAAATGTCTTCTTTGTTAGTTGAAAATTCAATTATTTTGATTCAAATTATATACATTCTCGGAAATTCATTTTTTATCTGAAAATTCCACTATTCCATTTTTGATTAAAAAATAATTTTTGTTGTTGAAAATTCAACAATTTTGTTGAATCTTCGTTATCTTTTAGCAGAAAATTTACCTTTTTTACTTAGAACTAAAATATTTAGTTTGAAATTTATGTATTGTGTTGAAAATTTTCATTTGTAATAGAAACTTAATCTCTTCGTGTTTGAAAATTCATCATTGTGGTTGAAAAGTGAACTATTTCATTTTTTGCTTCAAAATCGATCTTTATTAGTTGAAAATTCTACTATTTCGTAAGAAAATAAAGAATGTTATTAATAAAATGATGGACTGCAAAGTTTAAAAGTATAAAGGTGCAGTCCCATGAGGGCAGAAAACGTCGACGTGAAGCAGAAACTCATGAGAGTGAAAGAGACAGAAATATCTATTTATCTCCTTCACTCGAATGAGTTTCTACTTTATGCCGACGTTTTCCGCCCTCGTAGGACTGTACCTTTATTAGGATACCTTTTCACGGAGGCCTGTTTTCAAATAATCGTGGAATGGGAGAGTTTACCGCTTGTTAGGAGGCGCTCGCGAACTTACAAAAGTGCCCGCGAAATTCGAACTTAAATTAAGCAAAGTAGAGTTTCATAAGAAAATGCTAAAAAACGAGTAAACAAAATATAAAACGTAGAAAGTAGCTTAATGAAAAGTTGAACTGCAAAGTCGGAAAGTATTATTAAAAAGGAAAACGAAAAGTTTGTTAGAGGTAAGTTTTGCACAATAAACAATCTACCATATCTGCTGTTGGTCAACACTTACCTTTCTACTAAATCTCTCGTTTCTTCTTAAATGATAATTTTCAACTTTGCAAGTCATCTTTTTGTTAAGCTAGAGTACACGATTCATATTTTGTTTCCCTCTTTCTTTATCATTTTCTTTTTAAAACTATGCTTACTTTGAGTTCGAATTACGCGGCCCTTTACGTCAATTCGGTGGCGCCTCCTAACGAGCGATAAATTCTTCCATTATTATATTTTATAGGATTGATTTCTAGCTACTTTACTGGTTTATGGCAAATTTGATTGGTTAACTGCCTAGATACGAACTCGATGTATCAAATTAATTCAGCGATTAATTCAAAACATGTTTCCGTGAAAAGGTACCCTAAAAGAAGAAACGAAAGATGCGGTAAGAAGAGAAGTTTTGTCCAACAGCAGATAAGGTAGATTGTTTATTGTCGTTCGAAACTTACCTGTCAACAAACCTTTCATTTAACTTTTTAATAATACTTCTTCACTTTGCAGTTCAACTCTTCATAAGGTAAAATTATTTTTTCGTATTTTTTCCACTCCTTTTTTTATAATTTTCTTTTGAAAACTTTACTTTACTTAATTTGAGATCGAATTTCGTAGGCACTCATGCAAGTTCGCGAGCGCCACCATTTTTGTATATTTAGACGTCTGTTAACTCGCCGCCAGCCAGTAGAAAATTCATAAAAGTAAAAGAGAGAGTACTGTTCCTCAAATTTTCTACTCTCTGTCTCTTTTACTCTTATGACTTTTCTATTGGCTGGTGACTAGTAAACAGGCGTGTAAATACAACATTAGGTATTGTTGGCTAAACACTAGAGATATCCAAGATGTCTGCATACCGAGAGCTAAACAATAATACTAGACAAAACCTTATTTTTGTAATGAATAAGAAAAAAAGAATTTATCATACGGGAACAATAATGTTCTACTCAAAAAGATAAAGTTTTAACCACGTATTTCAATTCTTAACGAAATTAGGTAAATTATCAAACAACAAAAAATTTTGCATTAAATTGCTAAATTGTTAACAATAGAAAAGAATTATCAACTAAAATGTGCATTTTCGACCAAAAATTCATTATTTAAATTTTAAGTTAAAACTTTGAATTTTCAACAAAATACTTACATTTTTAACGAAAGAAATTAATTTTCAACTAAGAAAGATCAATTTTTTACCCAAAATGGATAGTTAACTTTTCAAGTCAAAACTTAATTTTCAAACAATAAAAATCGATTTTACAATCGAAGAAATTAATTTCAAACCAAAAATATTAATATTCTAATAAACAATATGAATTTTTAACGCAATAAATGAATTTTCAAATAGAGCTGATAAGTTTTTAACATAATTTTCAATAAAAACAAACAAGGTTTCAAAAAATAATTTAAATTTAAAACCAAATTAATTAAATCTGAACTATAAAGATGAATTTTCAAACAAACTAGAAGCTCTTACGCGCGCGACTCACTAATTTACTTGTAATTTCTCTATTTGGAAATTAAGTTTAAGAAAATACCACGATAATCATTTTTACTTTAATAACTTCTATTTATACACGACTTCGCATGGGTACCATATAAGATGAAAGACCGGGTTGTGTACTCGAATTATGAAAACCCGACTAAACTCGGGAGGTGGTTTCCTGCAGTTTTCCTCTCATCTGACCAAATGCGAGTACTTCGAGTATACTCGTATGTAGCTGCATTATAACTAAACCTTAGTAAAAAAAAATTGACACTATCCGTTGCAAAATAGCCAAATTCTAAACTTTTTATAAAACTTCTTTCAATAATTAGTAATTCTGGTAAAGTTAACAAATAACTTAGAAAAGAGTCATCACAAAGGCAACCTTAGTTTACTTCGGATACAAATTTGAATAATACCCCAACTCTCAATATCTTTATGAAAATTGTTTGAATGATTAATAATTATTATAAATTTAGAACGTAACGTGGAAAATGATCATCGAAAGACATTCTCAGTTCATTCCGTAAACAAATGTGACGTGCGCCGAAGAAAGGGAGCTTACTCTAAAAAAACCGAAGTCGATGTTTTTATAAATTTCGATAGATTTTGAGCTGCTATTCTTAATGAAACCATCGAAAAATATCCGAGCCTTATTATTGCTAATAATTGAGTTATTCGGTACGCGAGAAATTGGGCTTTGACTCGAGAGCTCGACATTCCGTGAAATACCTCCCACCACTCACCACCCCATCTACGCGAGGGTACTATATTAGACAGGAATATGCAACCGCCATTCTGGTTCCTGGGCAGTTCGCGAGAAACCGTGCGATAAGCTTGTCGTATAGTTGAATTAAAATGAAGTTTAGAATACAAGAAAAATGGTCTGGTGCAGTGCTCCGTTTTGTAAAAATAGAAGCAAGGATAAATTTAAACCTTACCGTTTTCCACTAGGGCGAAGAGAAAGACTGTTAATGTGGATCATAAATAGTAGACGCGACAAATGGGAACCGAATTTAAATTCAAGATTATGTGAAGTTATTACTAATATTTATGACTATCACAATATAATTCAAATATAGGGGGCCTGAAGATTATGTTTACATGTAATTAAATTGCCTATGAGCATTTTTTTATATATATTAAAGCGAAATGAAATCCAGAAGAAAGTAAGGTTAGGAACCCGTGTTCTACAGAATGACGCACATTAACCCACGCAAATAAAAAGGACGTACCATGTGAAATATAAATAGCTATCATAATAAACTCTTGAAAAAGTATTGTATTATTGTTTAACCTATAGTCTATTATTATTTTATTATTTGTTAATTATTATTTAAAAAATCATATGAATATAATTTTAGCGAACGCCTATTTATAAACTGAGTAAAATTTCGTTTGCAATCATAATTTTTGCAAAAGCTTCAACCGCTCGCCCTGAAAAATCTCACTTTTCAGTGTAAGCCCCCTTTCTTCGAAGCACGTCACAAATTATGGCTCTTCCTTGAAAAATAGCCAAGCTATACATATGTTAATAAACATTTTAAAAATAATTAATAGTTGTAGATTTTCCAAGCTTTAGAGAAAAAAAAATCATCGGAAAGATATTCTTAGTTAATTATGGTAAAAACTGAAGCCTATTTGTAGAAAGAAAAGCAAACTCTAAATTTTTCAATTGAAATTCTTTCAATAATTAATACTTCTTGTAAATTTACAAAGCAACATAGAAAAGAGTCATCGAATGGACATTTCTAGTTGATTTCGAAAACAAATTAACTCGTAGGATAAAGGTCAAACTCTTAATTTTCTAATTAAAATTGTTTAAATAACTAATATATCTTGTGAATTTACAAAGCAAAATAGAAAACAGTAATCGGATAGACATTCTTGGTTGACTTCGTAAACATATTTACTTGTAGAAAAATGGCAAACTCTTATGTTTTAATGAAAATTGTTTAAATAATTAATAGTTCTTGTATATTTACAAACCAATATAGAAAAGAGTCACTGGATACATATTCTTAGCCGACTACATGAAAAAATTAATTCGTAGAAAAAAGGGAATTATTTAATTAAAATTGTTAAAATAATTATTAGTTCTTTTGTAAAGCAACATATAGAAGAGTCAGTTAACTCCGTGAAAAAATTCACTCGTGGAAAAAAGTCAAACTCTTAATTTTTAAATTAAAATTGTTTAAATAATTAATAGTTTTTGTTAATGTACAACGCAACATAATAAATTAAACGTGTTCTTTATAGAAGAGCAATTTATGAAAATTGTTTAAATAATTACAATGTTTGACAATTAAATAAATGCTAAAAGCCATAAATGAGCTCCACTCAAATTCGGCACGATCGCTGTAACTTAATCGCTAGGAATGTTTACATCCAATAATGTAAACAGATCCCTCGAACGTGCCTGTTTCACTTTTCTATTGCTCTATGGGAAGCTGAGACCAAATTTCAACTATAGGATCATTTTTTACAAAAGAGCCTATTTTAAACTAAAAGACAACATATTTTTAACAAGATATTGCATTTTTCAACTAAAAATAGTATAGTTAAAAAATGAATAAAAACAAATTTCAAGCAAAAGAATTGAATTTTCAACTAAAAAAGAAATGAATAAAAAATGAAATAGTTAAATATTCAGATGAAAAAATTAAGTTTCAAACAAAACAAATTTTCTTTAAGTTTGCAGGATTACGAAAAATGGGAATCATTTAAAAAGATATTTGGACCTTGAAAAAAATATAAAATAAATAAATCAACTTATTTCTGAAACATTTGTGAAATTATTAAAATCTTTGCGAAATATTTGAAATGTTTGGTTATATTCCAACTAAAAATATATGGAATTGCTTCATTTCCAATAAAAAAAGAAAAATTATTTAGAAATAAAAAAAGGAGTTTTTGCAAAATATTTGAATTTTCAACAACACAAGAATACATTTTTTACTGAAATTTTATTACATGCTTTAGTTTTCAGTTAAAAAAATTAATTTTCAACCAAAAAAAGATTAAACAAAATAGTTAAATTTTCAACCAAAAAAATGAATTTTTAACCAAAATAGATGATTTTTCAAAGACGAAAAATAATTTTCTACCAAAAAATATCAATATTTCGCATCATACTTGAATTTTCAACCGAAAAATTTAATTTTTTCTCTAATTAATTTCTAATCAAAAAGCGTAGTTGCCACAAAATATTTGAATTTTTAACCAAATAAATTAGTTTAAAAAAAAAAAAGAAAATGAAATTTATGCCAGTAATTTTTTGGCCAAAAAGATGAATTTTCAACTAAACAACTTCATTTTCAGCAACAATAAAATATTTTTCAACCAAAGAAATAAATTTTTTAAATGAATTTTTTTTTAAATTGATTTTTTAACAAGAAAAAAATAATATTAAATAAAATCGGTGCACATTAATTCGTTTTTAAAAAAGAAGAAAAATGTTCGATCAAAATAGACGAATTATTTAACTAAAAAATAGACATTTTTAACCAAAAGAGGAATTGGTTAAGTTTCAATTTAAAAAAAAAATTGAACAATTTTGAAACAAAAAAGGCGTTTAAAGAAATTAATTTATTTTGGAGAAAATAAGATATTTTTACCTAGAATGTTAGGAATTTTAAGCGGTTCAAATTAAACAAACACACGCTATCCGACTGCTCACTATATGCTTATTTATTTACATTTTTGTAGACGTGAATCACTTTCTTTCGTTAAAAACTGTACATTATAATAAATTAAACACTTTATTATTTATATGTTCAGTTGTAAAATTTTCATAAGTATATAAGACCTAAAAATATATTGTTTGTGTACACTAAGAAGTTACGTTTTTAATAATATACGTGCATCTATAATCGGATAATAAAAACTGATATTGCCATAATATAGGCTATGATATTGATATTTTTTATTTGTTTCTTTGTGCTGTGGAACTCAAAAAAATTCTTATTCCTTTTTAGATACATTATTCTCGAACTAATTCTACAGATTTATGAATTGTACAATTTCTTGATCTTTTATTTGAAATCTTCGGTCATGGCATTTATTTCATTTTAAAGATACTTGATTCTCGCGCACTCAGTTATCCAATATGGTTGCCTCTGGTAGACTTGCTCCCTGTTGCTGAACTTTTTGGTAGTTGCGCGTGGCCAGATCGTGCATTCAAAGATTGTCTTCTTAGATCTTGTCTTGCCAACCGGCCGTCCCAGTGGACGCATTGCGTCCAGTGGCGTTATTATCCCTTTGACTTCTTAAGGAAGCAAAGAGTGAGTTAGAAATCTAATTGTATTGAATAAATGGGCTTAAAATCCCATACTAGTGACCCCGACGTGATCGACTGCTTCATACATACAGGTGAGCTTGCGACGTTTTAATACCAGTGTTGCCGTGGACCGGCAAATTTTCCCGTTTCCGGGTAATTTCGATACTGCCAGGTATATTCTACATGCTAAAGTTGCATTCTATATGTTAAAGTTGAGCTCAATGGTTTATAACAGACTTAGAGCCACGCAGGAATAATAAGGAGATCTAACTCCGTTTCGCCACTTGGCAATAGAAACATTGCCGTAAGCAGTACTCGTAACGAGTACCCAAACTCTTCTACGCATGCGTCGCGTTCAGTCTCTGATTCGTTGCTGTTCGCGCGCAATTTTAAATGCTAAAAAATAACATTTTTATTGTTTATTATGAATGTCATTTTAACTTATATAAATGTTTACTAGACCGATATTAATGAATCTTGATAAAAATAAAAATTTACTAAGTCCATGCTGTGTAAATAAAAAATATCCTTTGGTACTCACTTTTATTTTTCTTGGATATTTTTCATTATTCGAAAATTCTGTTATTTAAAGTTTATTCAAATATTAAAGTTTCTTTCTATCGGTAATTATGGTTTTTTTTTGCTAAATATATAAATTTTCGTATTAATTTATATAATTCTATTGCGAAACAAGATTGTCAATGCATTTTAATATTGTAATTAACTTTAAATAACAAAATTTTCGAATAATGAAAAAAATGCAAGATGCACTTAATAAATTTTTATTTTTATCAAGATTCCTTAATATCCGTCTGATAAAAATTTATATAAGTTAATATGACATTATTAATAATAAACAATAAAAATGTTATTTTTTATCATTTCAAATTGCGCGCGAACAGCAACGAATCAGAGACCGAGTGTGACGCATGCGAAGAAGAGTTCAGGGCACTCGTTACGAGCACTGAACGTAAGTGGTAGGCACATTACAGGAAGATCTTAAATTTGCGTGTGTAGGTGCGCAGTTGTTCTCTTCCTATACATGGAAAAGTGTCCGAGTGAGAAAGTTTGTCAAATTGACGTAAGTTAGAGTGGTTATGTTCGTTTGTTTTGATGCAGGTGGCAAAATTCTTTTAATTGCAAGTTAGAATTATTTAAATTATTAAAGTGTCTATTAATCTGGTTAAGTGAAGGACTTTAGCGTTGAGACTTTTAAAGGTAAAAGAGTGCATTATAAAAGGTGTAAAAATGTAGACTACAATTATTATTTGAAATCGTACGTTGGAATGAAGAATACGGTTTTTTCTAACATTTCCAAACATGTTTTATTGTAAAACACCTGTATAATTAAGAATATAATCGATCTAGTTGCCTAAGATCGCAAATTTTTGAAATGATTTAAATCTTTGGGAAATCACTGAAATCCTGATGAAATCCTTTAAATTTATCCGAAATCTTTCATATGTTTGGCAAATAATTGAAATCCTTATAAAATATAAAAAAATTTAATTGTTCAAGTATTTCAAAAATTATTCAAGCCTGTGATATTTTTGATATCTATTCAAAATCTTTGCGATAGCTTTTACATGTTTGTAATATCTTTAGGAAATCATTGAAATGTTTTTGAAATCTTTGCGAAATATTTGACAACTTTGGAAATCTTCGAAATATTTCGGAAACATTTGTGAAATTATCAAAATCTTTGCGAAATATTTGAAATGTTTGGTTATATTTGTTAAAATGATTGAAATTTTTGTGAAATCGTTTGAAAATCATTGAAGTCTTGGTGAAATCTTTTAAATCTATCCAAAATCTTTGCGACATTTTTTAAGCTTTTGAAAACCATTCGAATTTTTGTGAAATCTTTAAGAAATATTTGGTAATATTTTGAAATTATTAATATCTTTGGGAAATCATTGATATCTTTGTAACATATTGTAATTCAATTGCAAATCATTTCGAAATATTTTAAATGTTTTATATCTTTAGGAAATCATTGAAATCTTGCTGAAATTCTTGGAAACATTTGCGAAGAAACCTTTGAACATTTTTAAATGTTTAGTAATATTTGAGAAATTAATCCAATCCTTGGGAAATCATTGAAATCTTCCTGAAATATTTGAAAACTGTGGAATCTGAGAAATCATCATTTTATTACTTTTCAATCATGCTAATATTAATTTTTCATTGCTGAATAATAATTTAGTATCGCTTAATCTCATATTTACTTATCAGTTGCCTATTTTTTTATTTTCTCTTTCAAATTTAAAGGTAGAGGTAAATTTAAATGACAAATAATTGTCATAAACGCTAACAAACGTCTGTTTCTACAACGATTTTCACAGAATTCCTTATCGGGATCCCCACTGTTGATCAATGAGGTGCCTGCAACAGCTCTATCAGTCACCTCATTGGTCAAAACTGTTCCACTAATCTACCTCCATGGGACTGAGCCCTCAGCTCTATTTGATGCAGAGGTAAAAATGATTAAAAATCCAAATTTTCTGCAGAAAATCATATTCCGCTGAGAGACTCCCAAATGATAACCTACGCTATTAAACCAACATGGCGGTGCAGCACCCTTTCACAAGGATGCCAATTCAAAATTCAAACGACCACGCAGCATGGGGACGAATGTTTTCCAATAAAGGAAGGTAACAAATTCTCTGCATCATCAAGATCACAGTAACATCTGCAGCTTCTCCAAATTCGGAAATATCTTGTAAGGTTACATTTATCAATATATTTCGCGAATTGAGTAGAAACAATCTCTTTTTTTTACGCGCCTTTTTCGTAATTTCGAAGAACATTTTGTGGCGCGTATTTACTACAGGATCGAAAAAAGCAGGAAGTTCCAAATGAGAAATTCCGATATCTTGGAGGTAATAAGCTTAATAATATTAACTACGAAAACTTTATTTTACACAATTTTTACGTTACTGAGGCGAACATTATCGTCGTATAAATCCGCAATTAAGAAATTGCGCGAAATTCAACTAAATATTTGATAAAATTAACAATTTTATCTCACAATTCAAGTGTCGTAGACAGAGCTTGACCACCAACTTGAGTTATGATAATATAATTATACCTGAACCATTCTAAAAATAAAATTGTACCCTTTTGTGCGGCTCATTAGGCCATAATCAATATATTTTCGACAATTTTAAATTTATTTAGAACATTTTTAAATTTTAACAGCCTACTTTGCTTTGTTCTACTATAATATTTATGAATGATAAGATTAAAAAAAAATTCTGCGAATTTGCGAAGAACAAATGTACTGGCTGTAAACCTTTTTTTAGTTGAACGCATTTTGGCGGGTCAATGTCGCCATCTTGAATGACGATCACCGCATTTAATTCCTGTGTGTATTCGCATAGTTCATCGATTATCACCGATCGAGAGGATTTTTTGGCGGCATCCTGGCGACTTATGTCCATTACAATTATAATAAGGAGATTTTGCATAACTTTTCGTAGGATGCGCTAAACGCTAAATGATACGCTAACGATCGTCGGAAAGCGGAAAACGGTGACGCTAATCTCACAGAGCATGCGCAGAACCGTCAGTACGTGACCTTAGCGTTGACCGTAAGCTAATAGAAATGCTGTGCAAAATCTCCCTAATAATTTAAGGGTAACTTCGTTCTTGGCATAATATTTATTTTTAAAAGTTGAATTATTTGAAGTGTTAAATTCGCAGTTTCAAATTGCGGAGTACAGATTCTCATATACTTTCATAAAATATCTAGGATATATATTTTTGAGCGAACGCGTATTTGGTTAAAGTGGCTAGACCTAATATGGATGAGTTTAATTTAGCACGAATTGTTGCTCCGGTCACAGCAGTCGAGCAACATACGGATCCACAACGTGTTCCAAAAATGGTATCGAGAGGACCCACCCTCCTTATTCGTGATTGTAGACGCATCGTTTTCACAAACGACGATTAGCGGTTTTTTACCACATATTAGAGACATAATCACCTGAGAACCGTGTCACAACAACCTTTACGTTCAACTTGAAACGGCGTTATTATCAAGTTTCTCCATATCCGAAACGCGATGAAGGCATCTTTTAAAAGGAGAAGTGCTCTCGGAAGGCAAATAATTTATTTTGTTAAATTAACTCGGAGATTCAAGAAAGGGTCTATACTGGCCATGTCAAGCGTTAGCGACCAGCCAGGGCTTGTCAGAACTTTACGGCAAGGTAATAGAGACAATCCGAAACTGGGGATTTATCAATTTTGTCCGTCACTTCCGATAACACCTACTATTAGTCTGGCGCATGCGCGTTTCCTATCCCGCCACCCATCGACCTTCTTAAAACCATCATGGCAAGGAGATTCGAATTAAATACAATAGAAACGTTTCTGTTGGTTTTTTATCGTATATTTGAAAGTATCATTTCAATGCTTAAGAACATCGCTTCTATAAATGTTAATTTGAAATTTCCTGTGCACTGTTTTATAAAGTTTTCTGACAAGGAAATGGTAAAAACGACCTGATTTTCAAGTATTTATTTGAAACATCTTATTTAATAATTTCATTTTATTTTTTAAGATAACGATTTCCCTTGTTAGATACTTCAGCCTGCACTTATGATGAGTGCCGTGGGCTGATAGTTTCTTTATTATTCCTGACTCTCGTACTGAGAGGTGACTTTCTTTTATCTGTGGCATCAATGTGCTGCTCCTGATTTTTGCGTTATGCAGCGCGTGCACCAAGCGAATTAATTAATCGCTTCTTCAGCGCTATAGGAACGTTACCTACCGGCACCTGTGAATAATTGAGACTCCGGATTCTATAACCACGCATAAAATTTGCCTGGCCGCTTCAGGCCGCTCGAGTTGGCCCCTGATGGCTTGAAAATCAGTTTTCGA
>NC_046657.1:26406905-26411461 GCF_010883055.1 Belonocnema kinseyi | reverse complement strand
TTTTCGAAAACTGATTTTCAAGCCATCAGGGGCCAACTCGAGCGGCCTGAAGCGGCCAGGCAAATTTTATGCGTGGTTATAGAATCCGGAGTCTCAATTTAATACACTCGAAACAAATTTGACAACCATTCATTCTTCAAACCATTGAGACTCATCTCTTCCCTTGAAGATTTGATAATTTTGTTGACATCGCGCCAAAAATGTTTTTTTTTTGTTAGTTTAAACATTAATTTTTCTAACTAAAAACTTTTCTATTTGGTTAAAAATTCAACTGTTTAATTGCAAATAAAATTTTTCCTTTAAATTCTCATTTACGAATTTAAAAATTCAGCCGTTTTGTAACTATATAAAATATTGTTGTTGCTTTCATTTTCGCGTAGGTATTAAATACTATGAAGAACAAAAATTGTGTTTGAATATTAATTTTATATTTTAAATTAGAAATTGCGACATACCAATATTTTAGAAATTTCTAAACGATTAAAAAATAATAAAAATAATAAAACATGTGACTTAATTAGTAAATGTTTTTTCCCAAGAAGAAACTTTTCCCAGATTAAATTATTATTTCAAAGCAGGCTCCAAATGGCTTTCTATTTTGCGCTTGCGACTTGTGGCTCTCTCGTCTTCTGTAATTTCTGCTGGTGACTGCAAACACTTGTTTGGCGGAGGTCGAATTCTCTGACTGACAATAAGCGCGCGTAACTCTTCTTCCGTCTACAGCAATTAAAAAAAATGTATCATTTCGTATAATATGAGTATTTAATTGCGTGTGATCAAGGATTCACGCTACTTATGAGGTTAGGTTTATTCTTCGGGATCTTCTCCCAATAACTTGTATTTTTGTGTAGGCACGTACTTTTCTATGTTGAATCTTTTAATAAGGTTTACTGGGATCCTTTTTCTCCTGCGCCCCCCCCCCCCCCCCCCCCCCCCCCCCCCCCCCCCCCCCGATCGAGAAGGAGGCCTATTACATACCAATAATTTTATATTGGATGCCGGAGGAACCCAGGCAATCAATTAAGGTTGAACCTTTAATTTTTCTTATTTTTATGCGGGATCGTTAAATCTTGCCTGCGAAGAGGTGCCTTTGCTGCCATGCTATGAGTTGATTTTTGGAGGGGTTTAAATAACTTTAAATACGTGCCATTTGAATTGTTCCATAGAAATTTTTAACATTTATATTATGAAGATAACTTTCCTTAAATACTACCACCGGACCGTCAAGTCAGTGGGCGGATTCAATAATTTAAAAATACCAATTAATTATTTTAAATAATTAATTGGACCATATTTATCTTTCACAACCTTCCAACAATTTTTATTACTTCTTATTTTTAAAGTTTCGCGTGTTACCGTTGGAGAAAATCACTGAGGGAGAGAGAGAGAGTGAGACCAAATGGATGAGAGCACACAAGGAAGAATATTTAAAAGTATTAAATTTCATTACCTTATCATACGGTGACTCTCAGGGTCATGTTCCCGGAATCCGCTTTCGCATTACTTCAGGAATATGGGAGTGAGGCCATATCACCGTTCCTCAGCTCTTATCAGTTTTGCCAATTTAGACTTCTTCTGCCTCTAGCCCCCCCCCCCCCATGATGTATGTATCAGTAGCGTGACAGCCACGCAACGGACTTATCGGCTTTCGACATCATGGCAGGGCCTGGCAATTTGCTTCTGTTGTCGTCTTATATTCCTATATTGTTATATTGTTACCTTGATGCGGGGGCCGGCCTCAGTGTTTTTCTCAGCACAATTCTCTGACTTCTTTCTCCTTTGTCTCAATAATGGTCCTGATTACCTTTGTAAGCACATTCCCATTTCTCCTGTGATGTGACTAGGTTCTTCATCATGTTCATTGCATTAAAGAATTTTCTTTCTACCCTGGTGTACTCTCTCTAGTCTTGCCTCGTCCCATCGTAAGCAGAGGAACAAGGTGTGTTCGGCATCGTCTACATCGCCACAGTACGGGCATTCATCGGTTGGGGTTCGATTCCGATCAAACAAATACTTTCGGGAGCAGCCATGTCCCGAAAGCGCCTGTGTGAGGTAATAGTTGACTTCTCCGTATGGACGATTCAACCATACTTCGATCAGCGGCATGAGTTCGTAAATCTATCGTCCATGTCTACCAGCTGACCACTCATCTGTCCACTTGACCATAAGGACTTTTCTAGCCTCCTGTTTTCCTTGCCTTCGTAAGTTTCGGCTTTTCCTTTGGCCATCAGGTATATGGATGGTATCCCTGCAATGACCGTTACTGTTTCAGCTGAGATTGTTCGGTACGCAGTGCACACTCTGATGGCCATAATTCTCTGGACTCTAACGAGTTTCTGTCGGTGCTTCTGAATTTGCATCGCTGAGTACCAAAAAGGGGCCGCATAAAGAAGCTGCGAGTGCACAACAATTGACAGGACTCTCCTTTTGGACACCTTTGGGCCACCTACGTTGGGCATTCAGCTAGCTAGAGATGACATCGTTCTCAGCTTTTTTCACTGCCTCTCCGATTTGCGCTGAGAAAGTGGTCTTCGTATCAAACCACACTCCCAGTAGTTTCAGGGCCCTAGAGGGGGTGATTTTTGTCGTTTTCACTTCAAAATGAATGGTTTTTATTTTCCTCTTCTTTGTCAGTAACACTGCTTTAGTCTTCTCCGGTGCCAGTTGTAGCCAAAGCCGGGATGTACAAACTAAGTCGTGACCGTCTGCATCGAAATTGATGCCTGGTCGTTCGAACAAGTTTCCACTAGATTTTCTGCGGAAGTTTAAAGGTATCTTAGATACAGTGCCGGATTAAGGCTGCTCGAGGCCCAGGGCTGTACAGTTTTGGGGCCCCCTGAGAAAATCTCTGATGATAAAAGACATACAATACAATAAATGGTGAAAAAATTAGGTTCATGAAAATAATTAAATAAATCTTTCGTTTTTTTTCAAATTTGAAAAATGATATTTATTATTGCACATATTATATATACATCTAAGTAAAAAACAAATTTTTTCGCGCTTTTGCGTTTGCGAATTCTTTTATTAGATCTTCAAAAGATAATGTCTTTAGAAGATCTTTCTCGATTGCCAGCAAACTAAGACCAGTCTAAATCTGACATCCATTTAAAAATAGTTACAGCTGATAATTTTTGTCTTTATGAGCAGATTTCAAGAAAGGAACAAATTGTTCTAGTTCAGTGGCTAAGGTAACTTCCAAATCTTCAGCGTAAAAATCTACAAGTTTAGAGGCACTTTTCTTAATACCTTTTAAATTCATTTCACGCAAATTTGTTAAAAAGCCGAACATTTCTGTAATTTTGCTGTAAGCCGAACTTCGCTTCTGTATTTCCATTCTTAGTTTGTCTACCATAGTATGAAAACTTTCAATTTTAAATTTTTCCTCGTCATTCAAACTTGGAGAAGTTTCAACATTGCTATTTGGAAATTTTTTCTTTTAATACGCTTATTCTCATCACTATAATGTTGACTAACAAAACATCCTAACTTCTTGGCATTTTTTTTAATTTTATCGGACTTATTTCGCATTTAATTAATAAATTCGGTTAACGATTGTAACATTTTGTCACCAGTAACCAAATCTAGCTCTACCGTCTGCAAAAACTTGCTGGTTTTATTGAAACGATCAAGAACTTCGTGCCAAAATTGAGTCATGAAAGCTATTTCTAGTTTCTCCATTTGATTTTTAAGATTGCGTGCATCAAATCTAGTATCGGCATTTTCATCGTCACTTTCAACAAAAACAGACAGAGCATCGTATAAATGTGAATAATTAAAAAATAAAGCCGAAGTTGCATCATCGCGGCAAGACCACCTAGTTTTAGACAAACTTTTCAGAGTCGAATCAGAATGGTTCAACAATATCTCCCATCGATGCGGAGATGCCACAAAGAAAGCGTAAAGATTAGCTATAAATCCAAAAAAAACTTATAGCTTCAATGCATACATCAACGCTATTCTTTCCAACCAAATTTAGAGAATGACCAACACAGGGAATATACAAGGCTAGCAAATTCAACTCTTGTATGCGAGCTTGTACTCCAAGATACTTTCCAGACATTGCTATTGCTTAATTTCTTTAAGATTTATTGCTGAATTGATCATTTGTCAATAGAAATGATTAAATATATATATAATTATATTAGAGGTACGTAGTTCGTCAGGAGGAATTTTCCATACAAATCGGAACCTTTTCGTTCACGGTTAGAAGATTAAATTTGTCGATATTGAGTTTTCTCGAATTCGAAATTTGCAATTCGAATTAAAAATATTTAGATTGTGGATTTAATTTTAAAACCAACTGAATAATTACGATGTCTAGAAATTTTGTATTCGAAGAGCACTTAGAAGCTTTAATTTTTTCTTGAATCACTTCTTAAATTAAACTCAGATTGAAAAAGATGACCGAAAAGGTACAAAATTTGCATTAAAATTTGAACTGACGATCAGCACACACCTCGATGATATTATATTTATACAATAAAATTCAATTGGATAAATGTAATTTTATTTTAATATTGAATAGAAAAGATGTTCTTACATACTTAAACATA
>NC_046657.1:26404411-26406805 GCF_010883055.1 Belonocnema kinseyi | reverse complement strand
CCGATAAAAAAAAAATACGTGTCTCTTATTTTTCGATGTACTACAACATATTGCAGTTTCATCAAAATCGGTGAGGGACACCTGGGATAGTTTCCTTGTCAGTGTCAAATCTTGTAAATAAAATTTTCCATCTACTTCTGCTGACTTTTGAGGTAGGACTTAAATCTTTTATAGTGACTCAGCCAGGTCTTTTTCTACCCTTTCTTCATATTGTTAAAGAATTGTAATGACCAACGGCTGGTTCACTATGTTTAGTGTGCAGTTTTTGTGTTTAATGGAGTGCCGATCAGTGCTTATTCTTACGCCTTGTTTTCTGTGATTTTGTGCCTTTAATAAGTTAGGATTATTTGGAGTCTCTCCATGCGTTCTCTTTTTTCTTAATAATGTGAGTACTTGATACGATCCCTGTGCCGACCCTTTCCCTCATGTAACTTCCCGACCCATATCCAGCATTTTCTCGTTTTCCTATTTTGGTTATAACTTTTCGTAATTAATTTCCATGTGCGTCTTCCTTTTGCCGACCCCCCCCCCCCTTTTTTATAGATCGCTTATTAATTAAAGTTAATTCTTCTTTCTTACTGGATATAGCCTAATTTATCGAATTTACTATTCCAATTTTATCTCGATGTTACTCCCATATTGTCAGAGTGTTATTTTTTTTTATATTCGACCTTGTTTTCCTTTCATTTTGTATCGGTATTGTGTACATATCCTACAGCGCAGTTGTAAATATCTCTTTTGGTCTGTCATTACTTAATTATTTGTTATTATATTTATTTTATTCTAAGCCAAATTCTTGCCAATTTTTATTTACGTAACCCCACCCCTCTAGCCTAGGACCGAGGTAGCCCTTTTAAGGCATTTTTTGGGGGGTTTTCGTTTATCTTATCGCATGTCGTAGGCTATCGTGCCGTATTTTTTATCGTTCAGGTTAAATTCGGGCTGGAGAACCCAGAAATTTCCTTTTTTTTTTTAGTTAAAATTTCAGAATTTCCTTTATGAAGGCTGGCGCCCGGAGGTATGTGTTAATTAATTTTTTTATATTACCCTTGTGCGCGACCTATAGGACCTTATTCGACTGCGAATATAATGGCCACGTGACACTCAATATGGCACGGAAGCAGAGAGAAGCAGCGCGCATGTGCGAGTTGCGACGATCAAACCACGCCAGAAAAGCGAGAGTAGTAATGAACCGTCTGTCATAACAGTGATACTGTATATGTTTCTAAGTTGAAACATAAGTGATAAGAGTACTAAAGTTCATTTCACATTAATAAATTCTTTTTTAAATTATTGTAATGAAATGATTAAAAAAGGGCCTACAAGTTTCTTACCCCGCGGATAATCCCTCTACCCCTTCTAGCCAGGGATTTTTAGAAGTGTTTAAATTTATTATGAAATTGTCATTGTTAAACCTTTTTGGAGTGCCTTTATCTAAAGCGTCTGCCGCCTAACGCAGGTAGGTGAGAAGATTCATTTGTTCATCTTTACCAAGGGACGCCAGTTTGTCCATTCTTTCCCCTTTTTGTCGGTTATGAATGAAAGTAGTGTTACAGTATTCGTGTAAATTTGTTTTTATTCTTTTTAAATGTTCTCTTAAAATTAAATTTTCAAAAAAGAACATCCCAGATATCAAACGTGCGGGGCACGTACGTGCGAAGCATATGCGACGAACCGTGTGATAGGCACGACCCGCGGCGTATATGTGTCGCACTTTGTGAGGGGCATTATTTATATATGATACATAGGTAATAAGCACATTTTTTTATAACGGTAGTATAATAAACTATTATTATTGTAATAAAATTTATTGAAATATTGACCATTATTATAAATAAAGATTGAATTAATTGATATTGTAAAAATAGTTTATTTACACAAATTAAAATATTCCCGATTTTAGAATAAGAATAAAGTAGGAAATTAGTAACAATTATTGAATGCATGGTTGTTACAGTTTCAACGTACATTATGCATTTTATTTATTTTAAAACTATAATTTCAAACTTTAATCGACTATACAAATAATTTCAATTAGCCTTTTGTCAATATGAATTTGAAATTAAGTAAATGAAAAAATGAAATTTTTGGTATAATTACTACTTTACATATTTATTTACGTTTATAACTTCAATGTTTGCTTTTAATTTCAAGTTTAATATTAAATTCAGTTTAAAATGTAATTTAAAATCAATGTTTAACACATTTTTTCAAAATTTTGAAAAATGCATCTTAAATTTTCAATTGTATTGTATTCATTTTTTATTACTTTGAATTAGAAATTAGAAATTAGAAAGCCGCCGACTCCGCTTAATCTTGAGGGTGACAGTGACAAAGTGTCGGCGTCGGCGAAGAAACTCCGCGCGTCGACGGACCAGTACCACGTGAACGTGA
>NC_046657.1:26400395-26404311 GCF_010883055.1 Belonocnema kinseyi | reverse complement strand
CGTGCAATAACAATAAAAAATGTCGACAAGTACACGTTTATTTGATTCCTAATAATGCCTTTTATTAAATACTGTTTGCTTTCCTTCTACCATAAAAATGTTCATATACTAGTCGCTAAGTTTATATTGAAATATTAGTTCCATTTATTCTTGGGTTCATGATTGCGAATCAAAAACCGACAAGCGAGAGTACTAACGTTGAGAAGTGCTTGAAACTGCCAACGATGCAATAGTATATGGCATCGCCTGTTTTCTTACAAAATGGATATTTCCCTCAATTTTCAATGAATTAACCTGAAAATAGCAGGAAATCTTCCTCCAATGTTAAGGAACAAATGTCTCACTGGAAGTTGTTTCAACTTTGAAGTTCACTCGATACTTTTTGTCGTTGAAGCTAAGAAAACGTGCTTACCGTCAGGTCTCCATTTGCAATTAATTATTATTGAACAATTAGTATTTTTAACTTAATTATCCGCATCGTAGGCATCGCTAGGGTATAATGCATGTGTATACCCAATTTCAGAAAGTTTCGATAATATTTGTTTCAGTTGAGACGATTTATGTTTCAAAAAATAATTAAATTTGGCAACATTTTCTAATCACTTTTTCCTTTTTATTATCAAAAATATAAATCGGATTGAAAAACTCTAAAGAAAAAAAAGTTCCATCTTGTCATTCTCTACAAGAAAATATTTTTATAAATTTCATTTTTTGAATTTCGAAATTTTGATATCACAAGACGTTTGGACAAAACTTTTTCGCGTTTTCGAGCGCTCGGACCCTTTTCGTTTCTGGCCACTCAATTGTTCATACTTTAACTGTGTAATATGCGAAAAATATTAATTATGTATTTATCCGGGAAACATGCAAAAATGTTAAACAAATTGCATTTACAAGAAAAAGGTATCTCCGAAATGAAATTTTTTCCTATGTAATTTTGCAATATACTTCAGAGAGTATCTCACGAAAATTTCAGAGTGGCCGGTCAATAAGTTTTTGAGATATAACAAATAATGTAGAGTCGTGTTACTTCGACCGATACACGTACGACCTTGTTCTAAGATTGTGTCTAGCGGAGGCCAAAACAAAACACGATGTTTTGCACATTTGCCCTTTTTCTTGAATGCGTCGATTTCTGATGGTCGGCAGTTCAGTTTCACTCACGCAGTGTTTCATATTGCATTTTTTGTTTAAAATGTCGGTGGTAAAATTCAAAACCCAGTGTTGCAATCCCTTCAGTGTAAAAACGCACTCTTTAAAAAGTCAAAGGACCAATTTACGCTACCCGTCAAAATTGATCTTAGAGAAATTACAATTTTTAAGATCAAGCGATGTTTTGTGTGCACCATGTAAAAAAAAATCGGGAATCAGTACGTTAGAGAAACGAGTGAGTACTTGCTTTATTAGATAGAGGACTAGATTAGAGAGAAATTAATATAATACGAGTACGCTTACATAGCTAGGCGTGTGGTTGAATTTTATTCGGCTAGGTTAGGTTAGGTCAGGTTTTGTTAGGTTATGATAGGTTAAACCTCTATGTAGGTTGAGCCGAAGCTGAATAAAACGGTACCGCAAACACAACGGAACAACACAATGATTTTAATTGTGTTACGTGAAGTTAAGTTAGGTTAGGTTAGATCAAGTTTTTTTAGGTTAGGATAGGTTTGACCTCTTTGGAGGTTAAGCCCAAGCTGATTCAAACGGTACTTCAAACACAACGGGACAACACAATCAGTTTAATTGTGTTTCGTGAGGTTAGGTTAGATTTATTTCTAGGTTAGGCTCGAGTTTACCCATTCGATGTAGCACACATTTGCTACTGAGAAAATATGCTTCCAGAGCTTTACGTGTAGTTCAATAAATTTCTGTTAATTCAGGTTAGGTGAGGTCAGTTTCTGTTGTGTAAAGTTATGTTAAATAAGTTGATATCAGGCAAGGGTTGATCCTTCACAGTTGTTGTTATGTTTTTGAAGTAAAAATTTGCATCACTGGCATTATTTTTAAATTTATTTGCCTCAGTGCATGATTTTTCGTGATTTTTTCAGGTTATGGCTCAACCATGACGTGATGGGTGATTTTTGATACCAAAGTCGAATTCAGCGCCCCAAAATCCATAGGAATACGTGTGTCTTGTTACCAGATCCGAACACTTTTTTTGTGTGGCTGTGTTATCTATGTTTTTTACATTTAAATATTTGTGTCATGTTTACTCATTGTAGGATGAATATGAACATAGTCCTCAGTTTATTTCTGAATTGAAAGCAATGTTTCATGGCCCAAATAAAAGCCAGCAAGAGAAAATTCAAATATTGACAGTTTTGGGAACAAAATGGTCTGTGCGTAAGACAGCTAAATTAATAAATACTTCGCGTTACTTCATACGCAAAGCTCGAGAGTTTACACTGAGAGAGGGGATTTTTCCAACGTTGAAAATTTTTTTAATTGAAATTTATCGGTTTATTTAATTGTAGGTAAAGTTATTTCTGCCGAAACAGAAACTAAAATTAAAGAGTTTTATGAATACGACGATGTTAGTTCTCCAATGCCTGGGCAAAAAGATACAAAATCGGTGAACATAAATGGGAAATCCGTTGTTTTCCAAAAACGTTTAATATTGGGAAACTTGAAAGAAATATATTTGAAATTCATCAAGGAAAATACTAATATGAAAGTTGGCTTGAGTAAATTTTGCTCGCTCAGGCCAGAGCATTGTATTTTGGCTGGTTCAGGCGGAAAACATATCGTTTGCGTTTGACCCATCCATGAAAATATGAAGCTAATGGCATCAGGTAAACAGCGTAGAAAAAGTTATTTGATAAAATTCAATATTATTTAACGCAATTATTGAGTTAAGTTAAACGATCGTAAAACAAACCAGTAAACTCCAATTTTTAAATTTGTTTATTAAGTTTTTCATTAGTTTCGCCTGGTTTCATCCATTTTAAAAACATCAAAAATTCTGAGACACAATTAAATATTTAGTTATACTTCACAGTAATATTGCAAAGATAGTAGCATAATAATTCCTTCTTTCACAGGAAGTCACATCGTGAATTTCATGAAAAAAGAAAACCATCCTGTAAGCAACTATCAAGATTTTTTGTTGCTTTTACTTTGCCCAAATCCGACAGAGAAATGTTTTTTGGACAATGTCAAGAATGCCCCACATTCCAAATTTTGACCAATATTTTGTCGACAGTTTTTGATAAAAGTTACGTTCCGCAAATAAGTTACAAACAGTGGTTTTCACAACCTAGAACAACTAAACAATCTTTAACAGTTTCAACCGAACAATTCATTCAAAACTTTTGCGAATCCGGTAAAGCATTCCTTATTCATTCTTTTATCGCGCATGAACAGGCAACTTGTTACAAAAATGTAAAAAAAAATTTGCAAGATGAGCAATGCCTTGTAATTTGTGATTTTGAAGAAAATTATGCTTTTGTTATCCAACATGCTGTCCCTGGTGTTCATTGGAATAACGACTAGGCAACAATTTTCCCAATAGTTTTTTATTTCAAAAATGATGGTTCAATTCAGCACAAGACTTTGGTTTTTATTTCGGACTGTAAAAAACACGACTCAGTCGCGGTTTACGTATTTTTAGAAGAGTTTAACAAGTTTTTATTATACAATTGTATTTACCTTATCTTTCATGTATGACACTAGCCACTGCAAGATTAGATATCTAAGCATGGCCGGATTAAGGGGGGGGGGCTGTAGCCCGGGGCCCCGCTTTTGAAGGGGCCCCCAAATGCTTCCTCAACTTAAAAAAAATTTTATCTTAATATACAAATTTATTGTTTTATTTCTTTAATACTGGTAATATTCTTTTACTCTACTTATGCTGAACCTAAAGATCTAGAATGATAAATATTACGAATTATTTTTCTCTTTTGCTGCATGCTTCTTATCA
>NC_046657.1:26399148-26400295 GCF_010883055.1 Belonocnema kinseyi | reverse complement strand
TAGAGAATAACATGCCAAAAACTTTTTTGTTCCAGGATAAAATTTTAGGGGCCTAATATGTCCCACCGTCCGACAACTCCCGGCTGGAGGATGGTTGCGCGAGACTCAACGCAACTGAAAAATGTTCAGTAACAATGAAGATTGTTATTAAAAATGAAAATCTTATTTAGATAAAAACCTTAGCATTAATTCGACTACCTATTATGCACATTTAGAAAGATGCATTATGAATTGGTATCTCGCCATCAAATATCAATCAATAACACTAGCGCTCGTTAGAAATATCGATACTAAACATGAACACAATTAAAACGTAGCTCCATAAATTATTGCCCTAAATCTCTTTACTCCTTAAAACTATAATTATCGAAACAAATGATAAGAAACTGCAAATTCAATAATAAAAGCTTGAATTATTGTTTGACATAAATAGTTAAACTAATAATCAGTTGCAAATTCTGGCTAAGTTAATTAAATTACCATCAGAACAATAGAACAATAAACCAATTCACTAGAATGTTGGTTATAACTAGATAGGAAATAACTAATAATGTTTCAAGATTTATTATAAGCAACATTTGCGATTGAAAAATTTATAATTAATAAACTTGCAGGATTGATGGTGATGGTTGAGATACCAAAGTAATATTTGAAATTAATCCAGAAAAATTTAACGAAATAGCAACAGTGCATGAAGGCACACGTATCAAAAATTGCTTACTATGCGCCACTAAACCTTACCACTAAAATTTAAATTCACTCAAAGTTATATTTTTCTTCATTTTAACACAAAAATAGAAGACACGTATTTTTTCTTTTCAATATGATATGTAAAATTCACAAGTTATCATTATTTGAACTTTCAGAATCTAATCAAGATCACTTTTTTGAAATGCTCAAAAGTAACAATTATTTATTCATTAGAATCTGGATGTTTTATATTGAAGTTCATAATTGAGTGGCCAGAAACGAAAAGGGTCCGAACGCTCGAAAACGCGAAAAAGTATTTTCCGAACGTCTTGTTATATTAAAATTTCGAAATTCGAAAAATGAAATTTATGAAAATATTTTCTTGTAGAGAATGACAAGATGGAACTTTTTTTCCTTTAGAGTTTTTCAATCCGATTTATATTTTCGATAATAAAAG
>NC_046657.1:26394811-26399048 GCF_010883055.1 Belonocnema kinseyi | reverse complement strand
AAAATATAAATTCAACAATGTCTTCATAAACCTACAAGGGCCCTCCCACTCCTCGAAAAATATTTTATATCCCGTTCTTCCATGCGGCGGCTCAATTGTTATATACATGCGAAAAAAATACCAGGACGATATCAAATTATCTTAAATTAAAAGTTAACAAAATGCAGTTACGGAGTACTGAATTTTACTCGAAGTGTCTAATTTATAACGACAATTTCGCTTAATGCCGTTACAACCTTCGGTTCCCAACTATAGTTTAAAACAAACAAAAAAATTCCAAATACACTTTTTAGTTGCCGGGTGCTAGGTCTACTTACACCAAAAAAGAAACATTAAATCAAAAGAACAAAGAAGTCAAATTAGGAGAACCGAAAATGTGCCTGGACAGACTCAATCCCTCGTCTGGATAATGGTAGAGGGGGTGGTCCGAAAATTATTTTAAAAATTCAACTCTGCATTAAATAAGACAAGAGATTACTGATACGAAAATCTGTTGCATTTTATTTTAACAATAAGTGATATGAGACATAAAACCATTGAGTATGAATTCTTAAATTCACTTCAAATAAGCAAGTAATTCGGTCAAGGATATAATCTTAATTCTCGTGCCCCCCCCCCCCCCCCCCCCCCAAAAATCTACAGATTCACAGGATAAACAAGCAGAAAAAGGGGGTCACACGCAAATTGACAATTAATCCTTTCAGAACTCAACAAAAGGCAACTATACCTCCGAATGTCTGGGTTAAACCACAAGTTCTCGATGACTGGGTAGTACAGTGGAATAGTACTCTGCAGCATTCGTAGTAGCACTTATTTATTCACACAAACAAATTATTTGAAGAGTCTATAACACAAGAAAAGAAAAACTAAATACACACTAGAAAGCAAAGGGGTAGGCGTATTGGTCCGCAAGCTTCCGACGAGAAAGTGACTCGTGCTTTGGTGTCGTTTACTTCCCTCGCGACGAGATGAGCCTTGATTGGTCCATATTCCATCCTCTGATTGGCGTTGCTATGGACGTTGTTAGAGCCGGGAAACAGAACCAGGGATGTGCTGCCAAATGTTTTTTTAAACAAAATGCTGTGTTCAAAAACAAAATGCGTCCTTCTGAATCTGATGATTTACAATCATCTATTTCGTTCGTTAGATGTTAACTATTGTCCCAGACTTCCTCTCCGAACAGTGCCAATAACCAAGTCGGCTACTAGGACTTTGTTTAAATTCGAATTAAGCTCCTAGCACCGAGAACGTCATCTGTCAACATTCGGGCCTGAGCTATAGAGGTCCCACTCGCGTTGCCGGGGATCGACAATAGACCTTCTCAAAAAACGTTCATCTTGAATTCAACTCCCAGGTGGATAAGTTGAAGGGGGGCGTCCATAAAAGTCAGCAATAATCCCAACAGCATTTCAAAATTCTCTCGTTACAATTTGAGGTACGACTGGAAAGACGGGAACGGGATGACAAACAGCAGGTTTAGGCGGGAAATTTCAAACGGGCTAAGTAACTTCAATCGACAAAAGGCGTCCCAAATGCTTCTTCAAGTTTCTCTATAGGTCGGGAAGGTTGTGGATCTTCGAGGTTGGTTGGATTTCTCAGGATGTGCATAGTAACAAAATAAAAATCTAAAAAAATCAATTCTTAAATTAAGGGAACTAAACTAAATAAATCATAGTCTTGGAAAACCCTGCAGCTTGCGGATTCAACAAAATTTCAACGTCACAATTTTCAGTGTAATTAAAATAATAATTTTAATTTGTTACTAGATCATTGTGATGGTGCCTAACTGCAACATCACATGAGGAAGCATTTCTCCAACACTCCCTCCCTTCCTTGATATGCACCTTCTCTAATTTATTCTCGTATGTTGTTAATTTCTCTTTAATCTAGTTCTCTATCATCTATTCGTCTTAATTTTAATCTTCTAAATTCTAGCTTTCCTTGATTTTGTGTTTTCTTCTTTTGTCATCTTTCCCCTTGTGTCCATCTTTTCTTGTTTTATTCTACTTCTCTTTCTTCTAAGTTGATTTTCGTCCTTGGCTTCTAAGCTTCTATTTATCTGTACACTAGCCAGAAGTGGGTTTGTCATGCTCTCTGCCAGATTTTGTTTTAAAAATTAGTTAGACAAAGTTATTTTGTGCAAATAACAAACTTGATTGATTTTAAACTTATTTTTATCAGTTTTCACGTTGAGCTTGTAAGTAAGATTTCATTGGATTTTTAACAATGTTAATCTTGCGTCCTCTACGTGTGAGCGAGGTAAACCGCCCCTACTCACGTTTATGACGCAAGCAGTATAGAATCGCATTAGACCAATCCAATTAAATTTAATCCAATCCACTCTTGTTTATTACAATCCAATCTATTCCACTCCAATCTACTTTAATACACTTCATTCGAATCCAATCCTATTCATTTCAATACACTCCGATCAATTCCAATCCCCTCCAATGTATTACAATCCAATTAATTCCAATCCACTCTAATCCCATTCATTCAAATCCAGTCCTATCCATTCCAATACAATCCACTCCAATTAAATCCACTTCAATTCAATCCATTCGAATCCAATTTATTACTATCTAATTGAAGCCACTCCAATATAATTCATTAAAATTCAATTCATTACAATACGATTCATTCCAATATAATTTATTTATGTATAGAATTTATAGATTAGATATTTATATAATAGAATTTTTCCCCATAAAATCTCGGCAAAACGTAAATAACACATTAAAAATTATTTCGTAAGAAAAAACATAAAGTATGTATGAGAATAATCTTTATTTGGAGCTTATGTGTACACAAAATAATAGTCACTGAATTGATCACACAAACAAAGTTTATTCAATGCGTTTTACACAGTATCTCGATGCTAAAGTCGAAAGACTCTAACTAACTATGCTCTGCTCGGGCTCAATCGTGTCGTAGGTTGCCTTCGCTTGCTTATGCGCGTTACATATCGTCATGTCAGTGCCGTATCGTTAAAGCCTTTCTCCAACACGCTGTCTATTCATCGGTACTGCACGTACTCTAATTTCATTCATTTAAATCTAACCTTACATTCTTTTTACATCTATTTTTCTAAATTTTTAATTTCGATACTTGAGTGCTTTGAAGTTTGTCTTTAACAGTTCAGTATCTTTTCTTCTAATGTTCTATTTTTTTCTTTAGCATCTAATCTTCTATCTTCTTCTAGCTTTGCTCCATGCTTCATCATCTTCTAAACTTCTATGTATCTGTTAACAAAAAAATAAAATTTAGCTATGTAATGCCTTTTTATTTATTATAAATTCATTAATTTATCCTTTATATATCAATGTCCATTTGCTGTCCATTTGCGTGATAATCTGATTAATTCCAAAAAATTGATTTATTCATAACATACCGTAAATACTTATTTAATCCAATAAAAGTTTCTGTGTTAAATAACATGAAAATCAACAGGGAAATCAGACTTTCTCATCGAATTCAAATAAGTACGTAAACTATTGGAAAGACTAGCGATACAAATCCAGGATATTGTTAGACCAGCTGGGCATGTCGCAGGTGAAATAAAAGAAGTCACAATTACACAAAAACAAAGATTTACTTTATTGCAATACTGATGAGAGGCACATAGGAGGGCAGTCGGTCAGCGAGTACCGCACACAGCATCGTAACTTCGCGGAGTCGGCGATAGGCGCGTCAACGCATGCGCCGCTCATACACACGTATACCTAGCACAACAAATACTCTGAGCTTTATTTTAACACATATAAATGACTCCAAATTATTGTATCATCTAGACACAAGCCGTAATTTTTCAAAATACCATTCATGTACAAGGAACCTATGAAGTCCTTCATTTTAGACACATCTGTAGGGTTAACGAAAGAACAGGAAAGGTCAGTATATTTGAGGTTAGAGCTCTCTATCTCACTGTTAGTATGACAAATGATTATTGGGATCATATTGATCACTTATAAGACATATTGATCACTTATAAGGAAAGAAAACAACTTTTCTTCATTCGTTATTCCTCGCGCATCTCCTTTAGGCCCGGGCAGGTGTGTAATGAAATTAGAAGGAGGTATTCTTGAGAACTTAGAGCGCAATGGCTCGTTAGTCCATATTATTTCATTTTCCTCATCTCGAAATCCAAATCAGCTGCGATACCTTCATCATCAGTTAGTTCTTCTTCACTAGCGGAATTTTCAGACGTCTCATAACAGTCATCAATATCATCTTCAAT
>NC_046657.1:26391338-26394711 GCF_010883055.1 Belonocnema kinseyi | reverse complement strand
TGTCAAACATATAACTAACTATTTATGGCATCAAGAATGACAATTGACGTTTGACTGTCATAAAATCCGTGATTCAAATTCCAAACACTAGATGGACCACCCGTATTACCTAATGCTCAGAGTGATGAGCAATCATTTTCCAATTTCGTGAGGGCCAAAGGTGAAAAACAATAAATTGGTTCTATTCAATCATAATGGAAAAATACATATATTCTGAAACATCCACATTAATTATAGTCAATCGATAAAAATACATTTGTAGGTATAGCCTACTGTAATACGAGAGAAAGATCAAACGTTTCGTAGTTTTTTACAAATATTTAAAATATTTAATTTACTGTTAGCAAGGGTGATCACTCAATTAGCATGGCGTAATAGCTTCTTGGCAATAAATTGAGAAGGATTTAATTAGCATAATTTATAGCCGCTGTAACATTATTCCCATTCGTTTGGGACAAAAGGGGGGAAATAATGCACCATTCGGCGTCCCAAGCGTAGTTCAAAAGGAAGAGAGAAGGGTAAAAGTAATAGTAATATTACTTACCGTTATTTGGGCGCCAGACGCTTCGCTAGTGTCACTCCAAAATAAATGAAAATAAGGAAATATCAATAAAAATTTAAGTTAAAAATTCCCAAGCTCTTATGTAAAAGTTGTCTAATCTGCGGTAGAGGGATAAGTGGGGGCGAGAAAAGCTACAGACTCATTTTTAGAGAAAATAAAGCACTTGAACCTTAATTTATTTTGTTATAATGATTTAAGAGAAAATAAGAGAAACCAGAAGGGTCATAATCAACCAAGTAGATTAAATACAAAATGCGGGGTCGCGGACCCAAAACCACGCTGACATGTCGACATTAGTTTCGGGAGATCACACTGCAGAGTCTACTATATTTCTTAACCTACACAAACTGGCTTAAATTCTAAATTTTGTTCCACACAACTGAATCGCGAACAACAGCAAAATTACTATTCTACACAAATAAAGCTTAAAGTTCTGCTTGAAATATGGCGGAAGGCCCGCGAACAAAATTTTCCTTTTGAAAAGAAGTCATACTACTTGAACATACCGAAACATATTATATCGAAAATAAACACACAATAGCCAACAAGAAAAATAATTATGCTCTGGAGGAAAGAGAAGTAAATCGCCTACCTGAATCTCAAGGAAACCTCTGAGTTAGTCTTTTACGCCAGTCCGGCAAAATGGACTCGTCCAAGTTAGCAAATAAGATATAGGATCTTTCTCCTCTGTACCTCCTGACAATCCACTAACGTCGATGATCAACACGAAACTGAGGAGCGTCCCGTTGCTCTCAGATTCCCCCACTTCCATCGATCCCGCCAGAATTGCATGCCGGCCGGTGTTGCTATCTTTATCTTCGCATCCGGTTGCCACTTACGTCTGCTTGGCTATTGCCCCCTTTAGTAGACCGGCAAGATGGCTGCGCCCATTTGTTGTGACCGGTGCCGGGCGGAGTATGGCCAAGTACGTCGTGTAGGCTCCTAATAATTCTTTAGTGTAGGAATGATTAATTTCGAGTCAGAAAGTAGTGTGACGGATAGTGCCGGCCTTAAATTTGTAGATGCGACGGACCTTGTAGTGTACTGTGAAGTGCAGGTGATGTAGTGTTCAGCGGCAGTGTTTTTCCCTGCTGGATTTTCTTAGAACTCGAGACTATGAGATTTCAGGATCCAGAGTAGGATGACTGGTTTTCACTCCACTTTCTCTAGGTACCCTGTTTTACCAATTTCGCTAGAAAATCCCTAACTAAATATACACATTTTCTTCAGTTTGTCTCCTAAATTCACAACGAAATAATAATTTTCCTCACGCACTGCGTACCTTAAATTAACAAATCTTATTCTTTACTTATTTACTAAGTTGAGCTCGTGCTGACCATGGAAGTATCGTGGTCTTTTAAGTTATCTTTCTCAATTACTCAATATGGGGGAGGATCTATAACGGGTAGTTAACCACCACATAACACTGCATGAAGTCCATTCCCTATGAGAAAAGTAGAGCATGATTTTACGAATATTTGAAATAGTTAATAATGAACGTCAGTTGCGACGCATATCGCTCCCACGCATGAAGGTCACACGCATGTCGGTGATATGCGAGCTTCAAAATTCATGCATCATTTAAAAATATATAATATTCTGAATATTATAACAACAAAATTACAAGATGTGTTTTCATAACTCATTGATTTTAATAGACGCTTTTATATCTTCAAGTGTAGGCGTAAAAAAAAGTACAGAATTTAACTTTTATATTTAAATATACCTGCCTCCCGTTGATTATTATTAGAAAATAAACAAAAATAGAATAAAATGTTTTAAATAGTCTCATTTTGCTTAAATTGATTAAAGTGTCAAGTTACATAGAAATGTCGAATGAATAATAAGCTCGATATTTGAATCAATTTAAGCAAATGTAGTCAATTAAAATGTATGTATTCTATTTTTTAATAGAACAGCTAGCTTTACATAAAAGGGTTATATTTGCACACTTTCCTCCGTCGCAATTCATGTTAACGCTGCTTTTAAAACTAGTAGAAATAAATATCCAACTGTTCGTTTCACACCTAACAACACTTAAGTCCAAAAGCAATTAGGAAAACGAGGAAAACCACGTGGAAAAACTCAAACTCACTCAAACTAAAAGTAAATGCGTGCTGATGGCGCTTATTGATTCCCGGAGGATTAGGGCGTCCACCTACGGATTCAATCCTAAAAGAGCGTTCGTCCGGACGAACTATCACCGACTTGAGTTTTGGTGAGAAGGGCGGAAGGGATTCTCTATCGAATGTGCCTATTGTCACGCGGCCCTTTCATTTTAATTAAATAACTGTCTGCAGGGCCTCGGACAAGGGTAAAATTGGAAAAGCATACATAATTTAGGGCGCTAGCCTTCATAAAAGAAATCTTAAAATCCTAATTCTTCAAAGCTTTCGGATATTCTAACTCGAACTTAACTAGAACGCTGAAAAAACTACCATAACCGGCGATATGCGATAATGATAAATTAAAATCCCCAAAAACCCTTAGGTTCGACTAGCTCAGTTCTTAAGTAGAGGGGGGACGTTTTAATGAATTGAACCTCTCCGGATCAAAAGGGGATACGCGTCGATTCAGCCTGAGAAGTATTGTCTTGAAAGTCAGTTTTGAAAATCGTACGAATTTCAATGTTAAAAACTATATCTTGTACACGGTGAGCGGGAAGCGAAAAAAAGTTTGCCTGAAATGACGACAAAAACGGGCAAGTGAATCTTTTTCCTGATACCCTAGAGTCTTAAAAAATCATTTGCGCAAAATCGAATCTGCTCGTCTTCGCACCTGATAGTCAAAATATTGTTTTTCGCGATTTAT
>NC_046657.1:26389726-26391238 GCF_010883055.1 Belonocnema kinseyi | reverse complement strand
TTTTTTTTCACTAAAAACTGAACAATCCTATTTGTCAAAAATTGATATTTTTTATTGAAACTTGATTTTTTTAAGTTAAAAATTGAACTATTTGTTTCAAAAAATTTACGTATTATGTTGAAAATTTTTACTTTTTATTAGAAAAATAAAACTTCTTGATTGTAAATTCATCCTTTTGATTGAGAATTTCACTATTTTGTTGAAAGTTCCTTTTTAGTTGATCAACAGTAGTGAATTTAGTGTCATAATTTATTCAATCCCATAGTTCTTAAACCATACATTATTCAAAAGCATATAAAAGATTGGAAGCTTACACATTTTATGTAGCTATTTTGTGGTTAAGGTGAAGTGCATGGTGCTTAATGATTCCTGCGAAGCATGGAAATTGTTATAAAATTCCATTTCTGATATAAAATGCGATAGCAACTTATTGAAATTTTTCGGTTAAGATTAAATTTTACTATTCACGAGCGAACTGCTCACAGTAAATAATGTATAAAAAATAAGTAGAATGAAAACACAAAAAGTTATTTTTTCACTTCAATCCTGATTAAAATTGTTTCTGTTTTTTGACGACAAATTTTACAATTTTGCATGAAAGTTTTGTAAAATTTATATATAAAATTTCACGAATTTTCAATGTATTTCTAACACGGAGTATTTTTTTCGTATTAACAAACATGAAAAAAGCTTAGATTATATAATCCAATAAAAGTTTCTGTGTTAAATAACATTAAAATCAACAGGGAAATCAGACTTTCTCATCGAATTCAAATAAGTACGTAAACTATGTTACAACATGTTATACAAATCCAGGATATTATTAGACCAGCTGGGCAAGTCGCAGGTGAAATAAAAGAAGTCACAATTACACAAAAACAAAGATTTACTTTATTGCAATACTGAGAAGCACATAGGAGGGCAGTCGGTCAGCGAGTGCCGCACACAGCATCGTAACTTCGAGGAGTCGGCGATAGGCGCGTCAACGCATGCGCCGCTCATACACACATATACCTAGCGCAACTACAACTACTCTGAGCTTTATTTTAACACATATAAATGACTCCAAATTATTGTATCATCTAGACACAAGCCGTAATTTTTCAAAATACCATTCATGTACAAGGGACCTATGAAGCTCTTCATTTTAGACACATCTTTAGGGTTAACGAAAGAACAGGAAAGGTCAGTATATTTGAGGTTAGAGCTCTCGATCTCACTGTTAGTCTGACAAATGATTATTGGGATCATATTGATCACTTATAAGGAAAGAAAACAACTTTTCTTCATTCGTTATTCCTCGCGCATCTCCTTTAGGCCCGGGCAGGTGTGTAATGAAATTAGAAGGAGGTGTTTTTGAGAACTTAGAGCGCAATGGCTCGTTAGTCCATATTATTTCATTTTCCTCAGCTCGAAATCCAAATCAGCTGCGATACCTTCATCATCAGTTAGTTCTTCTTCACTAGCGGAATTTTCAGACGTCTCATAACAGTCATCAATATCATCTTCAAT
>NC_046657.1:26388348-26389626 GCF_010883055.1 Belonocnema kinseyi | reverse complement strand
TCGAAATCCAAATCAGCTGCGATACCTTCATCATCAGTTAGTTCTTCTTCACTAGCGGAATTTTCAGACGTCTCATAACAGTCATCAATATCATCTTCAATGTCATTACTCACAAGAATTTCGTCTACCGATTCACAGACAATTTTCTCAAAAGCAAGGTCTCTCTCTTCTTTCTCGTCAGAATCCCTGGTCTATTGACGAAGTAATTCCTCTAACATCTCAGGTTTACTATATACTGGTTTGAAAGCCATTTTGAAGTCCGAAGTGCAAAAAGTAATAAAATCATGCCTAGTAAAATTGGTAACGTTCTTGATACGGTCGGATCGGATGCGACTCGAAACAAGAGGTCTCAGAAGCAAATGGCACTTACCACATAGCTGCATTTGTCTTGGCACGTTCTAATAATCCACTAATTACCACTACTAATCTACTAATTACATATATATTTATTAAATTATTCAAGGGAAATTATTCTAACAATTATTTAAACAAATTTTCAAAAGCGGGATTTTTTAATAGAATATACAGTTCTAATTGAAACCTCCGACGCTTCACTCATTAGAACGTTTTAAATTGTCAGTGTTAATACTGGAGTCCTCCAGAATTTCCTCCAAAACTTCGAAGATGTTGTTCTGGATTCATTATTCCGGATTTCAGGGAAGCGAAGGCAGGACGTCTGGCTTTAAAAATACAGAAAGTTTTTCTAACCCTAAACTACAAATAATGATAAACAATTACTCTAATAGCCTTCCTCTAAAATAAATAAGTCATAAAAGTAAGTAAATTTAACTTAATCTGCACACATTTCATAGTTATCAGATTCACTCCTTAATGAATTGGATTTCTGAGTTCATGCTGGTCTTAGAATGTTTCGCGGTTTTAAAAATCTTCATTAAGGTTAATCACAAGGTGGGGGGAGGATCCATAATGGGTGGCAGGCCACCTCGTTACACCTCTTAATTAAAAATCTGTGTGATATTTAAACTGTTGTTAAAAAGATTGGTGCATATAAAATACTTCATAACGGATTTGTATCAACTCAGTCAGATAAGTTTATTCAATATATGTCCCAACGTTTCGGAAACCCACCGTTTTCATCATCAACAGACATTTATCTGTTTCACTTGAAATTTCCACTAATTTATGGATAATTTATGTTTCTTTGGTTGAATAATAATTTTTTTTCACTAAAAACTGAACAATCCTATTTGTCAAAAATTGATATTTTTTATTGAAACTTGATTTTTTTAAGTTAAAAATTGAACTATTTGTTTCAAA
>NC_046657.1:26377467-26388248 GCF_010883055.1 Belonocnema kinseyi | reverse complement strand
TTCAACGTTTAATTTATCGCGAATAGGGTTTTTTCTACAAATAAATCGCGAAAAACAATATTTTGACTATCAGGTGCGAAGACGAGCAGATTCGATTTTGCGTAAATGATTTTTTAAGACTCTAGGGTATCAGGAAAAAGATCCACTTGCCCGTTTTTGTCGTCATTTCAGGCAAAATTTTTTTCGCTTCCCGCTCACCGTGTGTAGAAAACTTTAAGGCGCATGTTTTTTTTTATTTTGTAAAAATTTTTAAGTATGATAGTTTTTGAATAAATTGGTAAAAAATAGATTTTTTAAAAAGAAAAAATTTCAGTCTTTTTTCTCTTAAACTCGTCCTGACTTAGCCAATTTTTGAATTTTTTTGATTCTGTTGACAGTAAATTACGTGTTAAAGTCTTCTTGAACTATTCGAGAAAGAAAAACGTGAATATTTTTATAAACAAAAAAGTTGTTAATTTTTTTGTGAGGCTTTGCAAAAATCATGAATTTCAACCTTCAAGCGCATCGTTTATCGAGCGAATTTCAAGCAACCAAAAACTTGCAATGACAAAATTGTTTGTTAAGGTTCAAAGAAGTTTTCTGGAAATTTTCAGATCAATCGCATTAATGGTTGAAAAATTATTAATGTTTTAAATTACAAGTGGAAGTCTTGACGCTGCCCTATGCACGTGCCTCCTTGCCTGCGAATGTGTTGCAGTGGACGTGAAGATCAAATCTGATAACAAAGTATTACTCAAGATATGATCACTGAAATAATTTATTTATTAGACATTTTGAACGTCATATTATTTAAATAATTCTTTATTTTAAACTACATTCATTTTGATATTCTTTCTTAAATTTGTAGGGTATTAACTAAAATAAACCTGTCTCAGAAGCCCGTGCATACCAAAGAAAAACCTCATCGGCCAGCGATTTGTTGCTCGGGCTGTAGTGTACGCATGACAAAGTTTATCGAAAGTGTCGGTACCACCTTTCGTCTTATTGTAAAATAAAACCATTTCTGGTTTCCTTGCTTCTCCAATGTTAAACTTCGTCATTTTAGTGCTAACAAGTAGAATAATTTTGTTCTTGTTCGGCTTGTAGCTGACCAAAGTTACGTCTCCGCTGTGGCAAAATGACGATGCTGGAACCTCCCTTGAACCAATCTTCATTTGATTAGGGATATCTGGTTTATTCTTGCGAATTGTACCAGTAATCTTCATATTGTACGGAGGTACGTACATGGTTTTCAATAGAGGAACACTTGTAAACCAATTATCGCACGTAACCGACCGATCAGTACCGTGAATTGTCTCGGTAACTTTTCGAAAAAAAAATTCCCCTGATGACTCCGTTTTCGGGTGACCAGTCTTCCCCAAATAAGGAATGCCATTTACTAAATAGTACGTCTGAGCATCATTCAGAGTAATTATTTTTAAACCATATCTGTCTGGCTTGTACTTTATATAAATGCGAAATAGACAGCGACCGCGGAATACAAAACACGTATTTGAATGTTTTAAAGGATATTTGAAGTATTCACATAAATTTACGCTAACACCCAAAAAGTACTCGAGTCGACGCGCACCACACACCTGTGACAATTTGACCCGAGCGATGTGGCGAATGCCGCTGAGCATGCGACTGCGAGATGCTCCGTGGCGGGACTGCCTTCAATGTACAGTCCGAATATCAAACTATAGTTTCAGAATGTCGGGTGAGCCAATTTATCAATTCCTTGAAGGTACGGGTCAATTTGACCCGGAAGTGGGAGCGAAGGTTAATGCGATTGATCTGAAAATTTCAAGAAAACTTCTATGAACCTTAAAAAACAACTTTGTCACCGCAAGTTTTTCGTTGCTTGAAATTCGCTCGATAAACGATGCGCTTAAAGGTTGAAATTCATTATTTTTGCTTGGTCGTTGAAACTAATATTCGAACGATTTTAAAAATGGACTTTCTGGACAATAATTCTCAGGCTGAATCCACGCGTATCTCCTTTTGATCCGGAGAAGTTCAATTGTAGCAAGATAATTTCTAATAGAATGTACATGTAATAACAAGAAAATATTACAAATATATAAAAACACCGTAAGAGTTTCTCATCAGCATCTTCTGAACGAATTGACGCTCCGGCAATATAAAGAAAACTTCGAATTAAAGCCAAATCGTCTATGAAAAAAAGTAACAGGCAGAGAAACGAAGCGAAATCCGGCGATAAAAAAATAACATTAGTCAACAAGCGATTCAAGAAATGTGCATTAAGACTTACTTGTTAAAAGAGGCGGGGGAGGGGGGTACTGGGTGAAGAGATAACACGGGTCGGCACTCCATTAAGAAAACTACTCACTAAACATAGTGATCCAGCCAAGGATCATTGAAATTATTCCAACACACAATAACAAGGCAGTAAAAGACCTGGCTGGATCATTAAGAGATAGATAAAAGTCCCACCTCAAATCAAAAGAAGTCGGAGTGGATGGAAATTACAATCAATTTATCAGCGGTTAACACCTCGAGCTTACAGAGCGTATTATCGAGACGCGTGCCCGGCGTGTCGACCACAGCACGAGGCGACTCTCTTACGAAGACCGGGGGAAGAGGCAAAGAAATTAACGCATAGAATTATGCTAAGAATCTCTGCGGTCAAGAGAGAGATCGATAAGGCCACACGCCGCTGGTCTGCTTCGTTATTGTTCATTCTCCTCACTTCCTTCCTTTCAACTTGTAGACCATTCTTCTTAGGCGCGAAATTTTCCACGTGTTGAATTCGAACCACCGGACTTGAGGCCGAGAAGGGATGACTGATTCCTGGCTGATGATTGGCGGACGGAACGGTACTGCGTTTGCAGGGGGGGGGGGGGTCTACCAACCCTCGAACGATATTAAGAAATGTACCGAGGTTAATAATTGTATATATCTCTGGTTAAATAAATTTGGCGGAAATGCCTGTCCACTGAGGACTTTCTGGTCATTTCGCTCTGGGTTTATTCTTAGGTTTGATATTACAAATGGCCCTTAACGATAGTTAGAGAAAAAGTTAAATTCTCGAGGGTACGATAAGTTGGACCGAATTGCCTATCTTTTTACGGATTTCGTGGTCAATTCGCTCATAAAGTGAATATTATTGGTGCTTCAATTTAGCGTAATTACCTTTTTAGTACGAATTTTTGGTAATTTACTCATGGTCCATCCTCACCAGGAACGAGGCTTGGATATGTGGATGCCCTCGAGGCCAAACGGAACCAAAAAAAATACTAAGATCAGCCTGAAGGTACGAAGGTCTCTGGACTGTAGAAACCTCACTAAAAGGGGGGGCTGCGAATTCTAATCCACGACGCCACGGAGTGTAGATATTCTTAAGCCTTCCCGCTCAAAACCGCAAAGTCCTCACAATCGTTATATGCATACAAAAAAGTACCAAGGCCAAATCAAATTATCTTGAAATAACAAGATTTACAAACGCGGTCATGGAGTGCCGAATTTTACTCGAGGTGTCCAATTTCCGTATAATTTTTAGAAAATTTTACTTAATTACTAGATCATTGTGATGGTGCCAAACTGCAACATCACAATACCCAGATAGCAAAATGTCTGCATGGAGCCCGCATAGTGCGCGCGCGACGTGCAGATCAATCGGCACGTCGTGATGGCAAGGTTAGAGACAGGTATGTCAACAATTGAGTCGCATATGCGCCGTATGGCGCGTTAGCGATATATAGAGATAAATATTGAATCTAATTACATATCTATAGCAGGCGCACTTTTTATGGATGATTTCAAACTGCTTCAATGGAAGCGTAAACAATAACCCACAAAATAACCGTGTTCGGCTGCTCCACGAACTGGCACGAATTAGGTAGATTAGTAGAGTAGTCGAATAGTTTATACCAATGTGGTGCCCACACAAGATCCAGCAGTCACCTGATTGGTCAAAAATGTTCGACTATTCTATTAATCTACCTCCATGGGACTGTGCCCTAATCCGCTCATCTGAAAAATCATGCGCACGCACAACTTACATGCGCGCGATATTTTCAACGGCAGAGTTTTAGAATAAGCTATAGTTTAAAACTATGTTCTCCTATAGTAATGCTACATAGTTGCGATTTCTTCTGAACTAATGCATAATATGATTTGAATACTTACAATCATCACAATTCAAAATTCAAGCAACATACTTCAATATGATTTTAGGCTGGGTAAAGCTTTATAATATTTTTGAAATAATGACACAGCATCAGTGATTGTTGACTGCGTGGTTCCCGCATTTCATGTGTCTAGTACGAGCGAGCTGTTAGAGCCTCGTTTAGTGGTCGCCAGATTTCGCATTTTCGTGTATCGCTGATGTCAATAGAATTGATAACCGAGACCTTTGTTGGATGAGATTTAGTCGAAATAATTTTGTTTATATCTTTAATTTCTAAATGAAGTACTTTATCGTAGTTTCCTGTTGACTCTTGCACCTCTCAAACCAAAAGTACTAAACTACAACTGTCGCACGCTCTCCTCTTTCCTACACGTGTCGTCGATCATCATAATTCGCTCATGCGCCTTACACATCTCCACGTTAGTGCAGTATCGCTGAAGCTTTTCTTTAACACTTGCTCCCTTTATCGATACTGCACGTTGTCTAATTTTCTCTCATCTCTTATTAATTTTTCTCTAATCTCCATTCTTATATCTAATTTTCTCAAATCTTCTAAATTTTATCTTTCAGTGTTTTGGGATTCTTCTTTAGTATTTCATCATCTTTCCTCAGCTGGTCTCTTTTCTTCGTTTTCATTTAATCCTTCTAATCGCGAACAATACGGTTAAAAACCATACAAATATCATGACCATACAATTCACATAAAAATATTCGAAAATCATCAGCAAAAATATCAGAATTAAACTCCTAATAAGCATGCAAATGATTAATCACTCTCTCAGATTTTCGGCTCTCTTTAATAGAAATACAAAATCCCGAAAGGTCTGTGGAAGATCCAACAAAAACTTGACAAAGTTCAGAGTACACGTTTGAAAACTCCAGTGTGACGAAAAACTGCCGTCCAGGCTTCCTGGGTGATTTTTTCCTGGAGCCGACGTCTCGATGTTTGGCACTAGATAAACAAGAAGTCGCTGCTACGCTGTCATTCGATCCAGCGACAGAAGTTTTTATATTCTTACCAGCTTACGGAGGAGTAGGGGCAGAACGCGCAGACTTAAAAGCAACGGGACGCATACATTTCCTTTCCCCGGAGGCGGCTGTAAGAGGTTCTAGAGCGTCGCTGACGTGCTGCGCGCGGGATGACTCACGATTAAAAATATCTGCCAACACGTTGAAGCCTGTCAAAGACTTTCATACATAGAGACCATGAGCAGTGACGTCCTCCCCCTCCTTGCCTGTTAACATGAGGACCACCACTCAAATAAGTAACCTTCCTCTCATACAAGTTATGCGCATAATAATTATCTCTATTTGCACGAACATTCCAATACACATTGTAACCGAGTTTCCCAAATTCTTTCGTGTGTTTCATCACTAATCACGAACTGGCCGAGAGTGGTCTAGGTGGGAAACCTGACTACAAGACGGCGGCCACTTATTTGCCCTCATTACCTTGACACCGAAGTAAACCGAGTTCGTGGGTCACACACTTTTGACCCACGAATAATACTCGAAGCTCGTTTATTTTTATTACAGGCGCTAGATAGGGTTACCCCTGTTCGATCCTTGATGGAAAGGATGGAAAGTGGGAATATATCTGAATTTTTGTATTTAATGAAGTCGCGAAGAGACATGGACAGAAGTTTGTAACATTATTCTCCTTATCTCTGTTTATGTGTTCCATAAAATTAATCATGAGTTTTGGATTAATAGATTTTAATTTGACCTGCTCAGGAAATTGATACCGAAGTACACACGTCGGTTTTATTCCTGATAGAACGACAAACCTGAAACGAATTAATTTATTATTAACAACAATACCAAAAGAAACTCTATCGACAAATTCCGGTTCAAATTTCGCTTTTCTCTATTTTTAATCCCTCAATCTTAAAGTAATATTGCATCAAAAATCCCCTTGTTACATAATTATCCATGAGTTTTGGATGTACGGTAACTCTTATCTGAAACATGTTCATTTTCCCTTTTTTACACAAGTTGTTAATTCTATCTGAAGAGAAATGAGCTTACAGAAGCGAGAATCAAAATTGCGAACTCAAAAATTCTAACCCGTTTCGAATCGCCTAATTTTACATGACTGATAACTTTAATTTTCAATCGCAGACTAAATAACCTAGTTGTTTTCCCCATTTTTAAAGGAAAACCGAGACTCCCCTTTGTTTTTAATAATATCCTTTATAAACTAAACTTCATTCTGTGCAAATTAGGTGCAATATTTACATAGAAACCAGTCTATTTTTCCTATACATTTAATTCCCTTATGGTGAATCAAAGCTTTAGCCTACATGTGCTCAATTGTTTTACCTTCCAAAAATTTCAAAGGACCTACCTTTTATTTTACTGTTTCGGTTTGCCTTACAAAAGCTCATGATACTATTTTGGGAATTTTACTAATTCCTAAGTACATGGTTCTGTGAGCCCAAACTGATAAATGCTTATTGCATCCCGACTCATACCAACAAGAGCTCTTTTTTTACCTCACTGTATGGGTTCCTGTAAATAACAGGTTGCCCATACAGACTAGGTCCAAGGAGTAGTCAAAAATGCAAAGGCGTTCCTTTCAGCCTTACACAAACCAAGTCTTCATTTTTGCTAAAATAGTCCGCGACTTGTACAGTGTCATTCTAGTGTTCTCATAAGAAAGGGTTGCTCAAGGATGAGCGGGTAACCCTTCAGTGTAACCTCAGCCTATGAGAGCGGAAATGAATTGGAGAGTAAGGGAAGTGAAATAAAAGTTTAATTTTTTTAAATTTAAATAAATTTCAAATTCCGCTTCTATTTTCTCTGTCTTCCTTACCTATCACCGTGGGCTGGACTTCGATTTTTGATCGCTCGTTGAAGGAGTCGAAAGCCAAACGTCTTTACTACGCTAATGCTTGGCGTCGACTGACGATCCGGTCGTTTCTTTGAATTCAAGAAGACATACCTCCACCATCATTAAAAGTAAGGCCGGAAATGACTTGGAGTCCTTCGGGATTCAGCCTTTCTACTTGTGCTTTGTATCCTAAGAGATTCTCAGTAGGAGTACAGTTGGCGGGAAAAAGGCCAGCAAGCAAGGGGTTTCATGCTGCAAAAGCCCTGCCAGTGTTTTGTTGCACTGTTGTTTCGATCAACCGTCGCGTAACATAGGAGCTCACATAGCACTCTTATGCATTTTGGTTTTCTGCTCCAGCTACTTCGAAAGAACCAGCAGGTAGTTCTGGGACTTCACCAGCTCCAGGCGTAGACTCTATGGGTATTCCAGCTTCGGGGATGTTCACTTTTACGAGCTCTCCTTGAGGCGTAACGGTTATCGCTATCAATCGGAAATAAGCATAATTGAACCTGGTACTACAAGATCATCAGGCACTAAATTTGGCAGGGATTCTTCATCCGCATATCTGTCTTCAGCATTTACTGTCTGAACGTGATCTATAAGGATAGTGTTTAATACAGACGTGTAAAAATGCTGGAATGCACAAAATAGAAGTTCCCTTCGCATGCGGGGTTCCTGAGCTTCCAAATCGTTATATGTCCTTTCGAGTCAGAGGGGAAAGGTTGAAAAGTCAAGAAGTTCGCAAGTCATTGCAGGAGCGTAATTATTTTCTGTTTCGCCCGCTCTTGCATCAATTTTATCAAATAGAAATTCATTTTATATATTGACTTATGTCAAGTTAAATATGGAACCAGCGCGTTGCAAAAGATGGCGGCCGAAGATACCCGCGCCATGCTCTCACGGCCTTCAGCGTCTTTAAAATTTTCGTTTCATCCATCAGGCATAACAGGCTGACCTGTGAGTGGTGATTTTAAAGGGTTCTTCTTTGCGGGATTCGGGCATACGAGGGGAACTCCGAGTGTTTTGTTTGGATTAAAGGCTCCAGTTTGCAAAGAAAAAAAAGTAGGACGTCTCATCCGCTTTTTAAAATGAAGTTACCAAGCCCAAAATCAAAATTCACAATTGACATTACGCGTTTAAAGTCCTCTTAATGTTTTTCCTAGAACAAAAATAAACTATGCAAAAATAAGTGAACATTTTAATATTACTCTATGGTAAATGGTACCCCTTTCCCCCTGAAAAGGAAAAAAAATTGAAACACTAACGGTAGATTTTCTATAAGGAAGTGGTGCCAACTTTATAGGGAGGGAGAAGTTCCCTATCTGGCGCGGATTTACAAAATTCCGAGACCATACTCCCCATCTAAATCTACAGCGGGAGCAGGAATAATTCCTTCCCCGAAGATATCTAAAAATTCCACATTAAACATTTTGACGGGCGGCAGTACGTCCGGTCCTACGATTCTTCAAATAACAAACGCTTTTCCGACACTGGTATATTCTATTTGAAGAAATTGAATAATTCGAAGTTGATTTTCTGTGATTTTCCCCGTTTCTAAAAACGATGTTATTAAACTAGAACAATCGGAGCATGTTTTATTCCAAGAATCCAAGGTGCTGCTTCATAGCACCAGTATCGCTGGATGCTCGGGTTATGAAACAATAAAATAAAATTAAAATAATTATTTTAATTCTAAGAGACATTGAAACAAAATATTTTAAATATTAAAATAAGAACAAATAAAATGAATAGTAATTAAAATTTGAAATATCTTTTAGTCTCAAATTATTTAAGAAACAGAGGAGAGGGTTCTTAACCCCGAAAGGGAAATTACCTTTCTTTCACTTAACTCACTTTATTTCTCCTTGTTTCCTAATAGTCCGAGATCCCACTGCGTTTTTTCGAAAGTGAGAACTGATCGTAATAAAAGTTAGTGTAAATGAAAGCTGACATGTAGACGATAAGACAAAAACTAAATAAAAGGCGAAAGCCCTCTGTACACGAAAACTCTGTCTGCCAAGGTTCAAGGTAACAGAAATATGCCTCAGACGTATTTCTTTGCCGAATTTATTTGCTTTCGCTGTAATATTGTAGACAGGAAGCTACTGTAAGAAGAGGCTTCATCTTCGTTGCGGGCGAGGTCTGCTGGGTGGGTGCGGTACGTCGGGGAAGGCGGCTAAGCCTCATTGGAAACTCTAAAAGGATCCATTACTCGAAATTCCCTCAGTAGGCGGCAAACACTTGTGAATGGATAGACCCTTTTCAACAATACCAGCATGCTGTGAGTATACAGTAGCAGCGATATTCAATGGGACTCGAGGCACGTTTGTAAAGGGGGAGGGTCGGTAAGGCCGGTTTTTGGCCTAATTTATTTTTGGACCAAAAATCTGAAAAAATCATGGTAGTATCTTATAAGTATCCCGAGTCGATTGCACGCTAAACGGACTACCCTCCACCCCCCAGCCACCCCCACCCCCCCTACAAATATAGGAAACACCACTACCCACCAACTGTATTTTCGAGAGATTTGACACTCTTAAACATGTATTCTGAGGTTAGCTCGGGTTTACTATGGTTTTCGGGGTCGCCGAATACAATTCTGGCGTACTTTGACTTTTATCGCGTCAGGTTCAAGGTCATGGGAAGGTCAAATCGAGAGAAAACGCTGGAAAAAAATGTTATAGGTTTTCGGGGTCGCTGATTACAAATCTGGCATCCGTTGACCTCTATTGCTTCAGTTTCAAGGTCATTTGAAGGTCAAATCGAGAAAAAACGGGAGAAAAAAATATGTTATAGGTTTTCGGGGCCGCTGATTACAAATCTGGCATCCGTTGATCTCTATCGCGTCAGGTTCAAGACCATTTGAAGGTCATTTGAAAGTCAAATCGAGAATAAACGGTAGAATAATCTGGCGCCCGTTGACTTCTATCGCTTCAGGTTCAAGACCATTTGAAGGTCATTTGAAGGTCAAATTGATAAAAACCGCTGAAAGAAATACGTTATACGTTTTCGGGGTCGCTGATTACGAACATGGCATCCGTTGACCTTTACCGCGTCAGGTTCAAGGTCATTTGAAAGTCAAATCGATAAAAACCGCTGAAAAAATAAAAACAAATGTTATAGGTTTTCGGGGTCGCTGATGACGAATGTGGCATTCCTTAACCTCTATCGCGTCAGGTTCAAGGTCATTTGAAGGTCAAAACGCGGTGAATCAAGAAAAAATCTGAAAAAAATTATATGTATATTTTTTGGACCGCTGAATTCGAATATATCATGTGTCTTACCAAAAAGGTCCTATTGAGGTCAATTTAAGATCCTTTAAGGGTCAATTTTGAAAATTCTTAAAAAAAAATCTGAAAAAATTCATGTGAAGGTTTTTTGTGTCAATGAACTTTATCACGTCAGCTTACAACGTTTGGTTGCAACCAGGGCATTACACGTGATGACGATGGGCAACGGAGTTGTTCTACGATCCGGCTACGTGCCTGGGTTGCACAGTAACCTGTGATCCCTAAACCCACGTCACGGTAACCTAAATACGCAGTTACCTGCACCCCTAAACCTACGATAAGTTAACTTAAGTACACAGTAACCTTCAAGAACTAAACCTACGACAATATAACCAACGTACACAGAAACCTACGAGCCCTAAACGTACAACAAGTTAACCTAAGAACGCAGTAACCTACACCCCTAAACCTACGACAGGTTAACCTAAAAGGAAACTATCCCAGGTGTCCCTCACCGATTTTGATGAAACTGCAATATGTTGTAGTACATCGAAAAATAAGAGACACGTATTTTTTTTTATCGGCC
>NC_046657.1:26375590-26377367 GCF_010883055.1 Belonocnema kinseyi | reverse complement strand
GTCGCTGATTATGAACCTGGTGTCCGCTGACCTTTATCGCGTCAGGTTCAAGGTCATTTGAAAGTCAAATCGATAAAAAACGCTGAAAAAATAAAAAAATATTTTATAGGTTTTCGCGGTCGTTGATTACGAATCTGCCATCCATTGACCTCTGTCGCATCAGGATCAAGGCCATTTGAAGTTCAAATCGAGAAAAAAACGGTAGAAAAAAAATACGTTATAGTTTTTTTGGATCGCTGATTCTGAATTTGATATCCGTTGACCTCTATCCCGTCTGGTTCACGGTCATTTGATGGACGCATTAAACAAAAATATCTGAAAAAATTCTGAAGAATCTTATATAGATTTTTGGGACGTCTGAATTCTGATTCAGAGTATGTATAAACAAGATATCTGTTGAAGTCTTCTTGTGCCTGCCCCCAGGACACCTCCACGCGGTGACGGCGGGCAACGGATCACTGACAAAGTCCCTGGGTGAAGGCATGATGCCGTCATGGCAGGCTCAAGAAGTCGTACTATACAGAGATTAGGAACCTCAGTATCGGCAACTGGTCAGGGCGAGCAAGCGGGCCCGCAGTCGTCGTCATCAAGCGACCGCAGCTCTTCATTGGTGGGAAACTTGGCCAATGTTGAGTCAAATATTACAAGTCAGAATGTAAATGTTGATCAGCAAATAACTTTGCCTTTTAGTCGATGCAGTAAAGCAAAGAACCGTTGCCTTATTTGCCGTTCATCAGGTCAACTTGTAGTCGTACCATCTGAAGCAAAATTGCGTCTATTCATCAATCGGGGTATAATAATTCAGGGACAATGTCGATGTTGCAAAAGACATCTGAAAGGAAAGTTCTTCAAACAAAATGAAGAATCTCGTGTTCCAACAGCTTCATATACGACCACAATGACGAGTACAGATGTGTGCGGTTTGTTGAACGATCTTCGTCATTTCGCAAGTAAAAGATCACTGAATTTTGATGCTCCTGGTGCTTTAAGTGATACTGACTACATCAGGCTTACTGGCATAACTTCATTCAACTTCGAAAATCTCCATGACTATATAAGTGGATCTATTAAAAATACAGCTAATAGAAGCTCACGAACTTGTCGAGTAATACTGTTAATGAAACTGAGAACTGGTCTTTCACACTCTATACTTGCAACACTTTTCCTGATTACACGAAGATCAGTAGGTAGAGCTATTACATTTGCAAGAAAAGCTCTAATGGACAAGTTCGTGCCCTTTCATCTAGGTTTACACCACATCAGCAGAGAAGATTTCATAAATCTTCATAAAAAGAATTAGCTCAAGCTTTATTTGCGGATGGCAAAGATGTTCCAATTTTAGTTGCTGATGGTACATACATTTATATAGAAAAAAGCAGTAACTACGTGTTTCAACGTCGCAGTTACTCTGTCCATAAGGGCAGGCCTCTAGTCAAGCCTATGATGGTAGTAAGTACCACGGGATATATTTTAGAAATATATGGGCCTTATTTTGCTGACGGGAAAAATAATGATGCCAGTATTTTAAACCGCCTAATGCGACAAGAAACATATCCGTTTCTAGAATGGACAGAGGCTGGTGATGTGATGGTTGTTGATAGAGGATTCCGGGATTCGATAGCTACTTTAGAGGAATATGGATTTATACCCGCCATGCCTCTGTTTTTAGAAAGTGGATCTCACAAGGAAACTATCCCAGGTGTCCCTCACCGATTTTGATGAAACTGCAATATGTTGTAATACATCGAAAAATAAGAGACACGTATTTTTTTTTATC
>NC_046657.1:26373119-26375490 GCF_010883055.1 Belonocnema kinseyi | reverse complement strand
TAGTCCGTTTAGCGTGCAATTGACTCGGGATACTTATAAGATACTACCATGATTTTTTCAGATTTTTTGGTCCAAAAATAAATTAGGCCAAAAACCGGCCTTTCCTACCCTCCCCCTTTGAAATATCTTTTGGTCTCAAATTATTTAAGAAACAGAGGAGAGGGTTCTTAACCCCGAAAGGGAAATTACCTTTCTTTCACTTAACTCACTTTCTTTCTCCTTGTTTCCTAATAGTCCGAGATCCCACTGCGTTTTTTCGAAGGTGAGAACTGATCGTGATAAAAGTTAGTGTAAATGAAAGCTGACATGTAGGCGATAAGACAAAAACTAAATAAAAGGTGAAAGCCCTCTGTACACGAAAAACTCTGCCTGCCAAGGCTCAAGTTAACAGAAATATGCCGCAGACTTATTTCTTTGCCGAATTTATTTGCTTTCGCTGTAATATTGTAGACGGGAGGCTACCGTAAGAAGAGGCTTCATCTTCGTTGCGGGCGAGGTCTGCTGGGTGGGTGCGGTACGTCGGGGAAGGCGGTTGAGCCTCATTGGAAACTGTAAAAGGATCCATTACTCGAAATTCCCTCAGTAGGCGGCAAACACTTGTGAATGAATAGACCCTTTTCAACAATACCATCATGCTGTGAGCATACAGTAGCAGTGTTATTCAATGGAACTCGAGGCACGTTTGTAAATTTGATTCTGAAAGGAAAGTTGACATTTGGCCTCGGAATGCTTATTTTTAACTATTCAGTTAGAGTGTGATGATAATTACTGACATTGAAGCAAACTAATTATTAAAAGATATCATTACTGTTTATAATGTTTTCATCCTGAAGTAATGCTACATAATTATAACGCAAGCACTTTATAATATATAACGGATTAAGTTTTATTCGCAATTGTATGTATAAATACATTTATACGTATTTACGTTCGCACCAGATTTTAAGAGGTTACAAATTATTGAAAGGCATTTCAACTTTTCAAAAAGATATCACGGATATCGAAGACCTCAAAAATGCCCGCACACCATATTTCGAAGATTTCACAAACGTTTTCAACGATTTCAAAAGGTTGCACATAAGTTTATTAGATTTCAAATTATTTCGCCTTAATTTCCAAAACATTTCAAACATTTCATAAAGATTCCAAGGAATTTAAAAATTTTTTAAATTTGTAAACGATTTTTTTATACCAGCGAATAAAAGTAAAAAAATCGCTGCCATAACTAAATTCTTAATATTTATGTATGTTATATTCTAAAATTAATAAATGTGCACAGGAGTAGTGGGATCTTCAAGAGAGGTTTCTTTCAAAGCGTGTCCTAAGTATATTACATTGTGAGTAATAAGTATGAGAGCGTGAGATTCGAGATGCGACAAGCGAGCGCTCTACGACTTTTCAAGATACTTTAGCTTTTTTAGCTTATACTTTAGCTTGTTACCAATTCATCGATTTTTAAGCCAAAATATATCAATGTTCAATTAAAATGCAATGGCTGATATTTCATCCTCAATCAAAACAGAGTTTATGTTAACTGAATAGTTGAGTTTTCAAGAAACAATGGAATGGTCTCATTCATAGTTAAAAAAATAAATTTCGAATAAAAAAAAACCAAATTAGTTTAAAATATTTTAAATTTAAAGAAAGTTTAATTTCACTGAAATAATTGAATTTTCGATTAGAAAATATTAATAATCAACCAAACATGGAGTTTTTACATCTTCAGTTGAAAGTAATAAGTTCTAACAACAACAAAACGATTAAAATTTATTAAAAACTTTAGGTTTTCAACAAGAGGTGGTACTTTACAACAATTAATTTCGTAACAAAATAGTTCAACTTTGATCTAAATAGCTTATTTTGTAACAAAAAAAAAGATCAAATTTTAAAGGAATAGTTCAATTTTCCTTTAAGAATATTAATATTCTACAAAAAGCACAATTTTATAGCAAAATACATGTATGAAAAAAAATTGTCAAGGTAAAACAACTAATTATTATATATATATTTGAATTTTTAACCCAGAAATACGATTTTTTAACAGAAAATGACATTTTTTATGAAATAGTTAGATTTTCACTAGAATATTATAAATTTTAACCTAATTGTGGAATTGTCAATGAAAAATGTACATTTTGAACCAAAAAGTTCATTTTCAATGAGATAGTTCAAATTTTTACCAAATTGTTAAATTTTTAAGTAAAAGGACGATTTTCATAAAAGAAACAGTGCAATGTCAAACTAAAATGATAAATATTCAACCAAATCATTTTCTAAAACTGTTTCAAATTTAAACAAAGTAGTTGATTTTCTAGCCAAAAATTATAAATAATTTCAGTCAAAAGAAATTAATAAAAGTCATATAATGTAG
>NC_046657.1:26345710-26373019 GCF_010883055.1 Belonocnema kinseyi | reverse complement strand
AAATATATGAAAATATAACACATAAGTTAATGGAGAAAGCAATTCTCGCAGAACAATTAAAAAAAATCTTACCTGTTCAGGTGAATTAGTTTCACCTGTTCCATCTACACGCACGTGTACATTTTCAGGTGCACCAGCAACCTCATTACTTCGATAAGATGCTGCAATTGCCGAAAAGTAATCAGGAGATTATGTCTGATTATGATACATATACATTATTAAAGGATAAATATTTATAAACTTTAGGCATAGTATTTTTTTTACTTACATCACTATCACCTTGCAAAAAGGTTTCACAGTCATCTCTGTCTTTTTGTTTTATCACTGTCACTTTTCCGTGGCAAACACGATGATATCCATAATCATTGAGTGATTCCTCACTTAAATATACATCGCCGTATTTGTAGTTATTTTTTTCCGAAAAGCAAGTATCTGAAGACACTTCTGAAAGGATTCATCACTGAATTGCACTAACTTTCCGTCACTTTTGTCACAAACGTAACACTTCATTTTAACTTTTACGCCAAGTGGACACCGAACTAGACTAAACAGCGTAACTAAATACCGTAACTAAACACCGTAAACCGAAACCCTTAGATGTCTTCCCTGCTGCACCGCACCCACGCAGCAGCCCTAGCCCCCAACAGCCAGTTACCTTGAGCCTTAGCAGGCAGAGTTTTTCGTGTTTCTTCGTGTACAGAGGGCTTTCACCTTTTATTTAGTTTTTGTCTTATCGCGTTCCTTAGCATACCCTGAAAATTACCTGCAATCACGCCCTTTAGGCCTGTCTGCCAGGGGTTCTTGAGCAGGTGGAGGGTAGCAGTCACACATTTTCTGAAAGCACTAATTGCTCCCTACAATATGGTACAGATTTCATTGCGTTAAGACATACCAGGTGATTATTGATTAAATTTGCCGATAAAAGTCCAATTTTATCGCACCTATGACTGACTTGGAAATGGCAGGCGGGCAGTTTCTTAATCGCCTACGTGTCAGCTTTCATTTACACTAACTTTTATCACGATCAGTTCTCACCTTCGAAAAAACGCAGTGGGATCTCGGACTATAAACAACGCAGATGCGCAGAATACCACTTTTTTGATGCCACGCACCTTGGATTACCTGTTGGCGTGGGAATTTATTTATAAATTTGATATTTTTGCCCGTTACAATAATATCCCGAACAATTAATTCAAACGGCTCACATTCTTCTTTTCACGGAGTTAGAAATTAGTTTTCGCCCACGGGTTGTGTTACGCTGTACCAGTGATAAATATTATCTTTCTTTCTCCTTTCTATATATGTACCAATATTACTGCGTAATTGTGGATGAATTTTATAATTTGCATCTAGTCCTGTGTATAACCAATCTGCAGTTAATTTAGAAATATATGACATATTGGATAATGGTCTGAAAGTAAAGTCACTTAATAATCACACTGATGAATATACAAAAACTATGTACGTATCAAGCAAAGAGATCGCTTAAGGGTCAGATTTTAGTTTGCGCGAATAATAAAAAAATAATAATAAACACAGATTTAATGTGCGGAGACTGTGGTTTATTTCAATTTTTTCGGCCTTACGATCAAGTTTGAAATAAAAAGACAACGAATAATCCGAGTCAATAATTTAATCAAAATATAAAAATTCTTTTACACTTTGCGACGTTTCGACCTCAATCTGTCGGTCATTCTCAGGCAAATTATACCTCGGTGGAGTGTAATTTACGTAGGTTATCCAAATAGTTTTCAACTATTTTGCTAGTAACTTGTTTATTTTTTGGTTCTAATTTAATTTAATTACCTGAAAATATAACTTCTATTTTTGGTTAAAAATTGATATTTCTTAGTCGAAAAATCGTGAATTTGTGGAGGTAACATCTCTCTGGTTTCTTTAAAAGAGGTGGCGTCGAACCTGGTGGATGGATACAGGGCGATTGATCACCGACTTCAATCGCCTTGGACTACGTTGCTCCTCTGTCTGATTCGGGACTGTAAACAAAAAATTCGTCTGCAAAATAAAACCAATACCCGTTGCTCAAAAATATAAAATAAAAACTTTTATTTTTAAAGAATTTAAATCTGTCACTCATTTTTTTCTACGCCTCGGTGCCAGAAATACCCTCGAATGTACATATGCGGGCCAATACGAAATTATTAACTGAACTTCGGACAGGGTTTACGAAATATATGTAAATAGCATACCTCTCCACGTATCGGCAGAGAATATTAAACCCGCCCATTTTATGCGTGACGTCATTGATCCGCCTTGCCGTTAAGCGATAGCTTCGTAATTGCCGTAACTTTAGTGTTTAAGAAAATTGTGTTATTGTGTAGTTCGTAATTGCAGAATGTGTTAAATTACTGTGCCAAACTAGTTTCATGTAAAGCTAATTTCGACATTGTCTTATGGCTACTATAGTATGTCCGAATGGAAAATACCATGGTCGACACAAAAAGAATGATATTTATATTTTCCAATGCTCATTAGAGACGTGTCCTTTTTTATTCTTTTTCATGCGAATTATGTGCAAATGTATTGAACTGAGCCGCAAGTCGAGTTTTGCTCAGAAATTATGTTAATGGTAACGTTGAGCTTCGATTATTGTGTATATTTTTCTTTGAGCGTGCGAATGACCTAAGTTTAGATTATTAGTTTTTCTTGAGTTATTTTGTGAGATTAATTTTAAAAATTTTTAAGTGGTTCTCTTACTCGATTTTAGAAGTTCCTTTCGTGAAATATTGTTTATTTTATTTGGAAAATTATGCCGTTGTTAGCGACAATTATTAAAGTAAATTTAGAGCCAGTAGGATTAGGCGAACTACACGAAATTTCTGTTAAGATTTAAAAGTATCAAGGTTAAGAAATTATGACACAAATTGTTGGATTTATTGCCAGGTTTTAAAGGTCTAGATTATGTGATATTTTGGGATAATTTAGAATTTAGCTGGAGATATGAGTTTAAATCTTTACAGTATTTTTGGAAATAATTATTTTGAGTTTTGTTAAACCAACCAAATTGAGTTTTTGTGAAAGTTCGTTTAGCTTGATCCTTGGTTTTAATTAGAGATTTTCAGTTAAGATCACGAGTTTTAGGTTAGGAATTAAGATTTGTTTTGTTATAAATGAGTTAAGACCATTATTATTAGAGCCTTAGTCGATTTTAGAATTACGAACCTTTGAATTATATCGAGATCCGAAATGCGTTAAACGCTAATTGTTAAACCAGGCCTCCTATTATTTCAAATATTTTTAAATGAATAAATTGTGAGTTTTAATTGTTGTGAATACGGAGTTATTATTTTGCTAATATGCTGAACCCTTTTTATTTGCTCAGCACGCCCAACTACCGAGTCTAAGCTGACCGTACGAGAAGCCGGTACACTACATTCTTTGGATTGAGTTTAGTTTATCCTGTTTCTAGATTTTTAATTCATTGTTTTGCCATTTTTATTTTCAGAATTGAAGTAGCCTCGAACAGTCCTGGCGTCCAACATAAATTAATCAAGATGTAGAGTTTAGTTTATAAGTTAAAATTCCGGTTATTGTAAGATTTTCAGGAAGCAGTGCCGAAGGTATGTGGTAATATTTATTATTTAATAATAATTCAATTGCATATATTTTACCTTACTTATAGCTATATAACTACTGTATGTGCCATGCCAGATTGAGTTCCCGCTCTTCGACACGTATGCTATGCTTAAACAACGGCCATGTTCTCGACAATTATCACACGGTAAGAAGTCTTGCATTAAAAGGCATTCAAAATTTTGAATCATTAAGGACGCCATTCCTGTTTTTCGTTTTTTAATCCTCATTAGTCGGTGAAAATAATAAGATTCCAATTTATTTTAAAGCTGATCGGAGCTGCCAGACATAACCTACAATAGATTAAAAACACAATTTTCGTTTGAAGCATTAGAACGCGCTCCCAAAGCATGAAATTGGCTAAATCTAGTAAGTTTGTATACAAGAATACATCTCTTTGTGCTAAAATGTTCGTTTTTCCAAATATTATCAATTACACCAAACTCTCGTTTTCAGTCAAGTGTCAAGGGTTGCCTTCAAATAGCCTTAGACTGCTTTCGGGGGGATCGAAACGTAAACAGTGAGGACCGCTTGACTTGTTTCCAATTGGAATATATATCTGTATATATAATTTCGCAACCGCTCTAGACCTGCTGTCCTGAAAAAATGAGCGAGCCAGCAGTTCTAGGAAGGCTGTAAACGGGGTGACTGATAGCGAGAGTTTGGTGTACAAAAATATAAAAGAAAGGGATTCAATTTAAGAGATGGCGCTGATTAGAGCTCCTCAAGGAAGAGTTGAGAAACGGGGTACTGCAAATCTGATTGGCGCCGCTGTACCGAAACTAGTTAAACTTTTATGAGTTTTGATATGCATGATTTGGCGCTATTTTCAAATCACAATTATATTTTCAAGAGGATTTAATTCAGAATAGAGACAGCACTCAAACAAGACCATTATACATTATTGGGAAGGTTAGTTATTATGGTTTGGGGGAAAATAATATTCACTTCCAAACACATATAATTCAAAATTTTATAAACAAAAGAATTAATCAAAAATAAAACTGTTCAAACTTTTCACGCCTCATGAAAATATCAAAATTCCGGTAAAGTGGCGTATCGGGATACACAAGAATCATTACTGCGCATGTCAGAGATATCCGCCTTTTGACACCATTGACTGTATCGTGCTACGATAATGCTCTGTCGGTAAAATTCGCATTTGACTTGGCAGGAATGTAAAATAGAATAAAAAAAATGCAATTTGTGATTTTCTTTTTTCCTTGTTTATCGACAAGTCCAAATGAATGGCGAATGTGACAGCATCGCGGAAATTTGAATAAATAATTATTTACTCGATCATAATTTTGCAATTTTCTCTTAAATGATTCATTGAATATGTGTCAAAATGCAAAATAACAATTTTATGTCAAATTCATTCTATAGTCAGTATTTTTTAAAACTTTCTCAATATGAATTACTTTTATTTGGTAATTGACAAGCTTCCAAGTATTTGTGCATTAATTTTAAATTCTTTAAACCATTTTTTCCAGAAAATCGTGAAAATTTATTATTTTTCCAGATAAACAATACAGTTGATAAATTTATAAAATGATTTTTCTCCCACTGAATTGTGAAAAGTTAGTATTTTCTAAAATTAATGACACAATTAACAAAATTGAAAAGTAATATTTCTTTGCTTAGAATATTTGGCAATTATTAAACAAAAATGTCATCCTTTTAATCGTGAAAATTATTATTTTCTGGAATTAATGTCGTAGGTAATCAATGTTAAGAGTGATATTTTTTGTGAAAGATAGTTTTTTAACTGTTATTTAAATGATAATTTCACTGGCTTCCTTTTAATCAATCTAAACAAATAATTAGCCGTAACTTTGAGAACAAAAATGAGATGCCAGCGGAATACCTTGAATACCTTTAGAAATTCTTCAACTGTGAGTCCTCGCTATAATCTATAATCTGCTATAATGCATTTGTAATCTAAATAATTCGTAGTAATTAGGTAACTCATTTTTTAATTCAAACTAATCCACCTGCAATCCAGAAATTCCACTTTTAATCCAAATAATTCTTCGGCATAATTATTATTTCTCCTCTGACTAGCCTATTTTCTGTTTTTACAAAAGAATTACGTTGAAAATAAAAGAAAATCAACGTATTAAAATGGCTGCAAAGTCAGATTTAACTAAAAAAGAGGAACAGCTGTGCTTTTTTTACGGGGATAAATTTTCCTTTACAGAAATATGTTCCTCAAAACGAAATTTGCACACATTGATCGTGATTGGACAACCAAGCATCGGTTCCTTAGACGGTATTTCAGAATTGATTAACCTGCGCGAATTATGGGTTGTAGAATGTGAAATAAAGGTGATGTTAATAAAAATACATTCATAAAATTTCAAATAAGGAGTAATTAATTAGAAAATATATTTTATTCAGGAGACAGACAGCTTAGAGGGATGTAAAAATCTGGAAAAACTCTACTTGTATTCAAATCAGATTGAGAACATTCCCAACATACTTAATTGTGAACGTCTCACTGTTTTAAATTTAGCTGGAAACTGTATTAACCAACTTAGGGTTAGTACACATTCTAATTTCATATTTAGATTATTTTTAGTTTTAAGCATTATTATATTATATTTTATAAAACTAGTTTTCGGAGTTCCGTTCAATTATTGCAGAATTTTCGAGGCATGGTGCGTTTGGAAGAACTCAATTTGGCAAATAACAATCTCAAAAGACTTATGGATGTTTTTCCAAGAAGTAAAAATTTGCGTAGTGTCAACTTTGCTGGAAATCCTCTTTTTGTTATGAAAGTTAGCAATTTTAGATGCAATATTTTTTTGAAAGTTACCCTAGCGGACCGCGTGAACCTAACGGTTACATAATAAGAAGAGCGTAAAGTGAGTGTTCCAGTTACGCGGCCCGCTAGGGAGTATTTTTATTTAATTTTTTGTAAATTTATTCCCAATTTTACATGCATCTTGAAACTCTGTATTTTTTACACATTTATATTTATTTGCATTTATAGTTGAAAAATTAAAAATTGGTAGCTGTGAGCGGCAACCGGGCGTAGATTATTGCCGTCCGGTTGCCGTTCACAGCTTTTAATTTGTAATCTTTGAACTATAAATATAATGTGTAAAAAGATGGATAGAGCGTTGACTTCTATGTGAAATTTAGAATAATTGCTAAAAATGATGAAAATGTGCCCTAGCGGACTAAGTGAAAGGAACGATTATTTTGTGGCAATTTTATTATTCATGCAATTGCGAAACCGTTCTGTTCACGCGGTCCGCTAGGGCGTATTTTTATTATCTTTTTTATATTTATTTACATTTGCAAATATAACATAAAACTCTTTTTATGGTTTTGCACATTAATATTTATTTGTATGTATAGTTGAAAAATTACAAATTAAAAGCTGTCACCGTCAACCGGACAGACAATATTCCACCTCGGGTTGCCCCTCAAAGATTTTAATTTGTAATTTTTGATCTAGAAAAAACAAGTACATAAATATGAAAGTATAAAAAGATGAAGAGTGTTGCATTCAATAGGAAATTTTAAATGAATGCGAAAAATGATTAAAATGTGCCCTAGCGGTCGAAGTGAACGGAACGGTTATTTCACGCTGTCCGCTAGGACACATTTTTAGCCCTTTTCACATTTATACACAATTTCACATAAAACTCAACAATCTTTTCATCTTTTCACACATTTATATTATTTATTTGTATTTATAGTTCAAAAATTATAAATTAAAACCTGTCACCGTCAACCGGACAGACACAATTCCACCTTGGGTTGCCGCTCACAAATTTTAATTGGTAATTTTTAATCTAGAAAATACAGATAAATAAATATGACAGTATAAAAAGATAAAGGGTGTTGCGTTGTATTGAAGATTTTGAATAAATGCGAAAAATGATGAAAATAAAGCCCTAGTGGACGAAACGAACGGAATGGTTTTATGAGCTCACTTTATGGTCATGCGATTCGGTGACCGTTTCGTTCGCGCGGTCCGCTTGGGCGTATTTTTATGCTTTTGTACATTTATTCACAATTTTACATAATACTCAACACTCTTTTTATCTTTTTACTTATTGATATTTATTTGTATTTATAGTTGAAAAATTAGAATTAATAAGCTGTGAGCGGCAACCCGGTGCACATTATTTCCCGTCGGGTTGCCAAACGCAGCATTTAATTCTTAATTTTTAACACATACATTAATACAAATACATAAATCTAAATTAATAAAGAAAAACATGCCCTAGCGGACAACGTGAAGAGAACGGTCACTATGTGTGGTCACTTTACGCTCGGGCAATCGCGTAACCATTCCGTTTCATTCTGCTGGGGTATACTGAACTTTTCTTTTGCAGGATGTAAAATCACTATTGGGTATAAAAAAATAAAAAAAATATGCCCTAGCTGACAAATTAAGAGAACGGTCACTATGTGGTCACTTTGCGCTCGGACAATCGCTTAACTGTTTCGTTCCGGTCCGCTAGGTTATACCGAAATTTTATTTTGCAGGACATAAAATTACTACTGGGTCAGAAAAATGTGGAATTTGTTATTTTTGCTGATCCGTTATATGGAGAATGTCCTTTGGTTCGTCTATGTTATTATCGATATCACGTAATTAATTGTCTTCCTGATATTAAAGAACTGGATCATTACGATGTATCTGACGAGGAAAGACATCTTGCAAATAATTTTTTTAGGTTTTATAGAATTTAAAATTAAAATTGGAAATCAGATGCTATCGGAGAAGCTATCTAACAATTGTTTTTAAAGGGAGAAAAAGATGCTCTACAACGTCTTGTGGCACATGGCCTTGAATGATCACTGGACAACACAGGGAGATAAATATCAGGAATATTATAAAGAAGTCTCGATTGTTAAAAGCAAACTCGAAATCGAGAAATTGTTTGACATCAAATTTGAGGTATTTAAATTCATGATATCCACCTGGATTACTCGGATAATATCTGTGGAGGGGAATACAACTCTGGTAATCCGTTTCCCAACTCGGTTATCCAAACTGGTAATCCAAATAATTCAAAGTACAGTAGAACCTCGCTTAATCCAAATTCGCGTATATCCGAGGTTGAAACAAAAATAGCTGACACTTCTCATCCGAGCTATAGCGCAAGAATAGTCCGTATTATCCGAGCGTTATATACCATTCATACATATGAACTTGTCTTAACCAACCAGAACAGATCTTTCTAAACCTCTGCTCTGATTGGTTAATATTTAAATACTCTCTACGTTAAGGGCATGTGATACTTAGAAAATTGTCGATTTTACCAGTTTTAAGTTCCCCCGGCTTTTTTTCTAGAATAATAAATATTTTATCTTAAAAATTAGGGAAATGATAGCGAACATGCTAACGGGCGTCCTCACACACTTTTTTGTAGGTTAATTCAAAAAAGTTTTAATTGAGCAAAATGTGATTAATTTTCATAGCGCCTATGAAACAGTATCGATTTTTTCAGTGTTAGATTCCCCCGGCTTTTTTCCTAGGATAAGAAATATTTTGGCTTCAAAATCTGAGAAATGATAACGAAAATCCTAACGGACGTCCCCGCACACTTTTTTTGTGTGTTTTTTTTTTTATCAAACAAATTTTGATATTGCCAACAACGTGCGTGTATATTTCGAGGTTATGTGTGTTACAATTCACCCGAGCGTTACTTACAAACTACGCAATATTTTTTGCCGAAATTTTTAGACTTACAAATAAACATAGTAACTAATCTCCCGGAACTAACCTTGTTTGCAGACAATAAAAAAAGTTTATTTCATAAATAATTTCCTGATTATCGGAAAGGCAGAGATGAAAAACGACGTAACCTCAAAATAATGCATATGCATAAAATTGTTATTTAGCACAATAAATGTTTTTTGTAGTTATTCCTCAGAAAAGAAATCGGAGACGCCCGTTATGATATTTTATAGCATCTCCGAATTCAGTTGTTTTAAATTTTCATTTTTGTGGTAAAAAGTCGAGGAAACTGTAAGTATTACATGCCCTTAAAAACTGTATGGATCGCTCTTAAATAAAGATACATCATGGCATAAGTGATATAAACTATTTATCAGATTTTTTAAAACATGTAATTTTATTATTTAAATATTTATTTAACTATACTTTCAGTTTATTATACTGAGACTTTTTTTTAAATTCCCTTTTATCCGAGTTTCCCTGTTATCTAATACGGGGCCGGTTCACAATAGCTCGGATAAGCTAAGTTCTACTGTAATTCAGGTAAACCAAGTAATTCACTTGTAATCCAAATTGTTCTCCGTTTTTTCTGTAGAAATGTAATCTTCATCTTTGGAATTCATGATTTTTGTTTAAAATTGAACTATTTGTTAAAAATATAGTTCTCATTGTAAGAAATAAAACAATAGTATTAAACAGTCATTTTTTGGCTTAAAATTAATTTGTTTAAAGTGAAAATTTTAATATTCGATTTTCACTCGAAAATTGATCTTTTTTATTTGAAAATTCAATTACTTGTGTGAAAGTTGAATTAAAATGTTAAAAATGTCGTGTTCTAGCTGAAAATTATTGATTTTAGTTGAAAATTGATCTGGTCGAATAAAGAACGCATGATTTACGGTAATTTTAAGGGTAATTTCTGATAACTTACAATGCATTTCCAAAAATTCAATTTAAATATGTCTATAAATTTGCGGAAATTTATTGAAATTCTCGGTAATTGATGGTGGTTTTACAGGCAAATATAATAAATTAACATAAATTTCTATAAATTACTTAAAATTCAATTTAAAACATTTTTATGAATTTCCGGAAATTTATGAAATTATTTGGTAATTTATGTCAATATTACAGGTAGTTTATGGTAACTTACCATATATTTCTCAAAATTCAATTGAAAAAAGTCTAACTTTCCAAGAATGTTCTTTCATTTATGGTAATTTTAAAGATAATTATGGTAAATTACCTAAAATTAAATTTTAAAAATTTTATAAATTTTCGGAAATTTATGGTAATTTGACAGGTAACTTACTATACTAATATGTAATTTATGTCAATATTACAGATAATTTATTTCAATATACCATAGATTTGCCAGAATTCAATTAGAAAATTTATAACTTTCCGGAAATTTATGGAATTTTTCGGCAATTTATGGTAATTTTACGTGTAAATATGATAAATTACCATAAATGACCCAAAATTAAATTCTAAACATTTTTATAAATATCCGGAAATTTATGAATTTTTTGGTAATAGATGATAATTTTACAGGTAATTTATGGCAACTTACCATAAATTGCCAAGAATTTAATTTAAAAACCTCTATAACTTTCCAGAAATTTTTTGTCATTTACGGTAATTTGATTAATTATATATGGTAAGTTTCTATAAATTACAACAAAATTCTATTATCTGTAAATAAAATTTCCTTAGATTATGCACTTCTGATATAACTTTTCACTCCCTAGGGAGTAAAAAGTAGAGCTTCAGCCCCGCTTCATAGGCGTCGAAAAGGGTTGAAATCATGCATGTGTCATATAAATGAATTATTTGCACTTATAATTTAACTATTTAATTTTTGGTAAAAATTTGTTACAATTTTTCAACTAAAAAAATGAATTTTCAACCATAAAGATTAATTTTTTTCCAAAAATATCAATTTTTAACAAAGTACATGAGTTTTTTACTAAAAAAAAGACATATTTTTATAAACATGGAATAGTTACATTTTTATTTAAGAAAATTAATTGTCAACAAAAACATTTACCTGAATTAAAAGTGGATTACGCCCGATTAAAAGTGGATTAATTCAGATTAGAACTGGATTATAAGTAGATTCTCGAAAATTAAAAGTGAATCTAATGGAATTACTTGGATTACTTCAAATGATAATTGGATTACTTCGGAATACTCATTATTAATGCTCATTGGGATGAGAATGTAAAAATAAATAACTTGATGGCAGAAATCATTAAATATAATTTAAAAACTGTTTTCTTTTGTTATAAAAATGTTGTTTCTTTTTTAAATCTAAAAATAAGTGTTTAATCTTTTCCCCTTTTATCCCTCCATTTCGTAAAAAATTACCCCATTTCCCTCTTTTGAGTTCTTTTTAAGAAGTGATTTCTACAATATTAAAAAAAATAATAACATTCCACTATTTTCCTATTTTATTTAATTTTAATTTTATTTTCTCGAATGAGTGCGAGGCCTGCTATTTCAACCCTGAAATTGTTGTTAATATTTGCCTGCGGTTATTTTTGCGTTTGTATGCTGAGAAAGGGGGGGGGGGTGTCCATTATCACCGTAATTTATTAGGTATATTAAATTTTTGTAATATCAAATTTTCTATCTTAAAAAAAATAATTTTCAGGAACAGAATTTTAAAGAAATATCAGAAGCCTTCTTAAACTTAGGGGCTCAGTACGAAGATATTAAAGATTGGGAAAAGAAGAATCTTGAGAAGCTGGAAGTCAGTTATGCATTTTTAGGGTTTCGTAGCCCTTATAGATTCGAAAGCCTTATAGATTCGGTCGGATATCTCTCCCTAGATCGTACTTTTTTCCAGGAGTAAAGTGAGGGAGAATGAATGGGAGGGGAGCAGAGTAGATAAGTGAGGGAAAATGAGGATGTGGAGGAGTAGGAATGGGGAAGTAGAAGAATTGAGGGAAAATGTGGGATGAGGAAGTGAGAGGAAATGTTGAGAGTGAAATTAGTTGAAATGGTGGGAAGGAGAGTAGGGTTAATCAGGGGGGAGAGTAAGGTAAATGGTTGGGGAAAAGATACAGGGGAAATAAGGAATGAGAAAATAATGCGAAATAATAGGAGTAGAAGTAGAGGACATAAGGGGTTTAAAGTATGGAAAATATAGGAAAGAAGTATGGGAAGAGAAGGAAAGTGAGAACAAATTGAGAGGAAATGTGAAAATTGAAATTAAAAGAAATGAAGAAAGGTGAAGTAGGAAAAATTATGAGAAGGAAAGTGCGAGGAAGAGAAGAAGGAGAAATAAGTGGAGGGGAAGAAGGAGAAATGTGAGAGAGGAAGTGAAAGGAAATTATAGGGGGGAGTAGGGAAAATAAGGGATAGTAAATAGAGTCAGTGGCGGATGAGGAGAGGAGTGGAGTGAAGGATAAGAAGTGAGATAAATAAGTGGCGGGGGTGGCTAAAGTGACGGATAGTAAGTAGAAGTAATGATGGGAAATGGTAGAGGTGATGAGAGGGATAATGATGGAAGGGTCAGTGAGGCATAAAGACGTAAGGCTCAGCGAGGGGGAGTAGGAGAAGTAAGAAAATAGAATGTGAAAGGGAATAAGAAAAGAGAAGGCAGGGGAAATAAACGGTTGAAAACGCGGATAATGTGGGATGTGAAGTACGCGAACTGGGGGAAGTTACGAGAAAATAAATTGGAGAAATAAGAGGAAATGTGGGGAGTAAAATTACTGTAAATTAAGATAGCTCAAGGAGAAACAATTACGAGAAGGAAAGTACGGGAAATTATAGGAGGGGGTGCAGGAGAAATGAGAAGAGGGACAGTAACAGAAATCAGTGGATGAGAAGTAGGAGAAATAGAGCGAGAGGAAGTGAGGAGAAATGATGGGAGGGGAAGAAGTGGAAATAATGAAAAACAAGAGATGGTAAATAAAGGTAGAGGGGGGTCATAGGAGGGGTATGTGATGGAGGAAAGTGATGGGAAATGAGAATTGGTGTAGTAGGGATGTGTGGGTGAGTATGGATTGTTAAGTGACAGTGCGAAAAGGAAATACGGGGAGGGGTGTTATAATTGCGTTACAATGGGGGGAGGGAAGCGAGGGGAAGATGGGAAAGTTAGGGAAGGGAAAGTATGAGAGGGGAAGGTTTGAAGGACTCATGTAAGGTCTTCAAAGACTACGAAACCCTTTTTTTAGACACCCTTTGCCTACTTTAAATAACATTTTTTAATTTTGTGACCTCTCGTTATTAATTTGATATTTATAGGTCTTTCAGCACCAACTACAATTAAAGTTTGAATACTCTGGTAATGTGGATTTCATTGAATGCAAAGATAAAGTCTTCCAGACCTTCCACGCATTGTTGGAAGATTCATTATGTCAGTCTATCAAAAAGTAAGCTAGTAAAAAAAATTGAAATTCAATAAAGAGATTAATAGAGAATAATCAGTTTAGGTATTGAAGGTTTAACACTCTTAAGAGTGACAAAATTTAAAAATAGTGGTATCAAAGCTTTCCAGTCATTAAACGGTCCAATAGAAGATTCCTCATCAGATACAGTTTTTCTGTTTCTTGTATCTCCGAGTGGAGATCTCACAATCAAAAAATGGCCTTTTGAAGTTTGTGAAAATCACTTTCTTGATGAAGAAGAAATTTGGCTTTCTGATTGTTTGTCAGGTGCAGACGCAAACTTAAGAGATTCTTCATCAGAAAATTGTTTTCTGAAGAAATATGAAAAAAGTCTCGAGACTCGAGTTTGTGTCCTTGTTGAATGTCCTAATTCTTTATTAGAAAGGTATGATATCGAAAATATATGACACATTCTTGTCAAGAACCGAATAATTTCCAACAAATCAATAATTGATCAATAATTTCCTATTTTTCCAAAGATGTGCCAATACTGGAAAGTTCAAGAACGTGCATCTAAAAAATAGTAAAAATTGTCGAGAATTTTGTATCCAGGATGTTGAGAAAGTGAAACCAATTTTCGTTATAGAATACAACTATAAATTTAAGAAACGAACTACAAAAAATGATACTGAAATACAATTTCCCTTAAATATAGTGAATCGTGATTCAAATAATGCTATTAATTTTCAATTCACGACAAATGAGGAGCTGCATAATTTGACAATTTTAAATTTATCTCACCAGGGATTAACGAAAATTAAATTAAAATTTGCATCACTTCCTAATTTGAGAGAACTAAACCTTTCTTGCAACTATTTAACAAAATTCCCCGATGCAAATTTTTTGAAACATTTACGAGTATTGAACATCAGTTTCAATCAGATAAAGTTTTTGACTATTGAAGAAAAACTGTTTCAACTGGAGAAACTTGACATTTCATGGAATAATATAACTGAATATGTATCCTGCATTCAAACTTTTGAAAAATTTGCTCTCAACATAAAGGAATTAAATACAGAATATAATCCTTTCCGAGACATTTTTGAGTCTGTAGCAAGAGCAACAGTGGCTCGAATTTATTTGCCTGGTTTGAAATTTTTCGATGGGCTTAAAATTGATGACAAAATTGCAAATGTGTTAAGGTCTACTAAATCTTGCAATAAAAGTATAAATGTATTTGATAAAGTAATTAAAGGTTCGTCAGCTATTTATAAAATTAATAGAAGTTTAAGGACTTTTAAATCTGAGAAAAATTCACTGCGAATCAAGAGACTCAATCTTTCGGAAAATTTGATTAGAGATATGGATTTTACTGTTGAATTTCCGGCTTTGCAAGAGTTATTTATTTCGAATAATATTTTGAGTCAAGTTTCAATAAAGCCTTTGAGAAATTTAGTAAAACTGAACCTAAGCAGTAATTTTATTAAGAATACTCATGGACTGAAAAAAGAAAATCTGCCTGTTTTGAGGTATCTCGATTTGAGTAATAATTTCGTATCGTCGCTATTAGCGATGGGAAACCATGAAAGTCTCAAAGAATTGTATTGTTATCAAAATCAAATTACTGAATTGTCAGAAATATTCAATTTGAGAAGGTGGAATGAATTAAGAGTTGTGGATTTTTCTAATAATGCAGTTGTGGATTCATTGTTTAGGACCTTCTTGATATGCCATCTGTCAAATATTAAGGTATGATTTTTGTAAATTCGTTTCCGATTTTTCAATGTTTTGTAGCCCTGTGTAGAAATCCTCATAATTTTGGTCAGGTGCTTGTCTGTCCTACTTTTTCCCAAGGACGGCGAGTAGGAAAAGTAAAGGGGAAGTGACGGGAGGAGTGGTGGGGACTGTGAGCGGAAAATGAGGAGAACTTAGGGAAGGGAGTGAGAGACAGTTAGGAAAGATGAATTAGGGGAAATAAGACGATTGAAGGGAGGAAAAGTAGGATAAATTAGAGAAGTGTAAGTAGAGAAAGTTAAAAAAAAGTAGGGAGGAGAAAGTAGGAGGAGTGAGGCGAAATGGGGGGAGGAGAATAAGAAGAGTAAGGGGAAATACGGGAAGGAGATTGAGGGAAGGTGAAAAAGGGGGAATGAGAAAAAATGAAAGGACAAGTAGAAAAAGTAGAAAAAATGAGAGAATATTAAGTGCAGAAAGTGATAGAAAATTAAGGAAGAGAAAGTAGGGAAAGTGAGGATAAACGAGGGGAGGAGTAGGCAAAGTAAAGAGAAATAAGTGGAGGAGAAATAGGCAAGGTGGGGGAAAATAATAAGTGAAGAAGTGAGATCAAATTATGGGAGAAGAAGTAGGGGAATGAGGGTAAATTATGGAAAAAGAAATGGAGGAAGTGAGGGAAAATAATTGAATGGAAATTAGGGGAAGTGAGAAAGAATAAGGGGATGAAAAGTAGACGAAATAAAAGTAGTGAGGTAGGGGTAATAAGGGAAGCTAAAGTAGGTGAAGTGAGCAATGGGAAATAAACAGAGGGGGAGTAGAGGCAGTAAGGGAACATAAGGAAAGCAGTGTAATTTAAAATGTGTAGAGGGGAATTACAGGAATTGAGGGGAAATAAGGGAGAGGGAAGTAGGAAAATAGGGGGAGGAGAGGTTGTAAAATAGGGAGAGGGGAGGGAGAAAAATAGGGGGAGGAGAAGTAGCAGTTCTGGGATATGAGGAGAGGGAAAGTAAGAGATGTAGGGAAGGTTATGGGAAATTATTGGATAGGAAGTGCCGAAAGTGTCAAGGGAAGTGCAGAGAAATATTAGGAGGAAACTTAGGGGAAGTGAAGGAAAATATATTGAATGAGGAGTAGTGGAAGCAACATGAAATTAGGAAATAAGAAGAAGAAATAAGGCGATGGGAATTAGGTAAAATGATGGAAAAAGAATTGTGGGGAAACGAGGGGAGATTTAAGAGATAAAGTGATGGACAATAAAAAGAGTAAAAGTGGAGGGAGTAAGGGTTAACAACAAAATGAGAAATTATGAACAATTAAGGCAGGGGAAGTTGGAAAAAGAGGGGGAAATAAGTGAAGCAAATAAAGAGTCGGTAAGTAGAGGAAATGATAGAAAACGAGGCCAAATTATAGAGGAAGATGTAGGGAAAGTGAGAGGAAATAATGGGAGGAAGTTTAGTGAAATTATTTAGATAGAAAGTAGGGGAATTGTGGTAGAATGAGAAGATGAGACATAGGAAAGATGACTGGAGAAGAATTAGATGAAGTGCGGGATATGAAGTAGGGGAAATAAGGAAAGGAAAAGTAGGCGAAGTTATGCGATATGAGGGGAGGGGTAGGAGGTAAAGGGAGAGGTGAAGTTTTTTAAAGATTCTTAGAAAAATTTGAAATTAGTTTTAATTTGGAAAAATTATTTATAAGAGAATATTTTAAAAAAATTTAAACATTTTAAAAGAATTCTAAAATTTTCAAATAAGAATCTAGAAAATTCCAAGGCAATTTTCGAATATTTCATCGATTATTTTCAGATTTTGAAAAAATAAATTTCAAGCTTTTGTAAGAATTTGGAAAGGTTTCAAAAGTATAATTTTTTAAAGATTAATAGGAAAATTTAAAATAATTATTATTTTAAGAAATTAATTTTTAAAGAATTTTGAAAAAATAAATTTCAAGCTTTTGTAAGAATTTGGAAAGGTTTCAAAAGTATAATTTTTTAAAGATTAATAGGAAAATTTAAAATAATTATTATTTTAAGAAATTAATTTTTAAAGAATATCTTAAAAGATTTCCAAAATTGTTGAAAAAAGATTCCAACCATTTATGGAGTTTTTTTACAGCATTTCATACAAATTTTAAGAAAAAAGTCTAATGATTTAAAAATATGTTTAGAAGCTTAGAAAAAAGTATAAAAATTTAAAAAAGTTTAAAACTTGAAAAATTTGAAAATTTAAAATCAAATACTTTTTTAGCAAAAGTACTTTTTCATTTGTTATTTTATTCTTTAACCATGTTTAAATTGTTCACATTTTAAAATTTTTAATTAGAGAATCTTTCTGGTCTGGTAATTTCACAGTGTCAGAAATTTTATAATACTGACCAAAAATCCTGACAATTTTAGGGACATTTTTTTAATTTTGAAAGATTATTAAAAGGTTCAGTAATAATTTGTATCAGTTTACACTATATTTATGAATTTTTCAAGAACTTCGTTAAAAACTGTAAAATAAAATAATGCTTGCTAAGATTTTCTACATTATTTTTCGGCTTATCAGGAATCTTCAAAAATTTTCTAAATAATCTTAATAATTTTAAGAATAGTATATTTATGTATATTCTAAAAAACAAATTGATAATATTTCGTAAATCTAATTTTAGTTCGAAGTTATGTGTTTAAGAACTTCAATCAATAAAATCTTATCAACATTTTTATTTAAAAAAAAATGACGTGCATTCTAATATAAAAAAATGCATGATGCTAGTGTAAATGAACAGAAAAATGTTAAATTAAAATAAATACTTGGAATGTAATATTTTCCAGTACGTTAATGGACAACTAGTAGAACAATCAGATATCCTAGAAGCAAAAAATGAATTTAGTGGATCATTGAACAAAATGACTTTAATGATTTCGAACTCTTTAAATCATCTTCAAAATATTAAAGAACTCAGTATCGTAAACTGCTCCATCAAAAAGGTTTATTATCTTCGGACTAGGATTTAGTTATTTTGAATAATTTAAATACTACAAAAAAATTATTATTCTCTGATCAGAATTATTGCAATAATTACTTCAACAATCTTTAGGTAAATTTGCCTGTGGACTGTTTGCCGAATTTGGAAAGTCTCGATCTTACAAAAAATCAAATATCAGATTTATGGGGATTGCATTTGCTACCAAAATTGAAAACGCTTTGCTTAAGTTACAATAGAGTAGAACTTTTCAATCAGACAGGTTACGAAAAAAATATTATCGATATATTTCCTAATTTAATCACATTATATTTGGATCACAATCAAATTCGTTCATTACAAAGTTTAGAATTAGGAAAATATCTCAAATTGAAACACCTGTTTCTTCAATATAATCATCTTCAAGACATTGATGGTAAGATGGTAATCATAAATAAACTAGGTCTTTCCGGAAAGTATCCGACCTTGCGGTGCATCAGGAAGAAGAGATATTTCTGGTCAATGGTCAAGGTGCTTGTGTAATTTCTGGTGTTTCACCAGAAATTGCTGAACTGCAAATAACTATTTTTGACAAAAGCACAACTAGGTACAAAGTTAGAGCACAAGGTCGAATACTTACTGGACAGACCTTGCAGAAATGTCCATAAATTGAAAAAATATTTTCCATTACATTTAATTCAATAAGACATTTATTTGAAGGACTTCAAGACTCTGCAAATTTAGAAACACTGGTTCTTGACTACAACGAGATTAGAACAATTACGGTGGAGAATTTCAATCACAATAATAATCTTAAAATCTTATTACTCGAAAATAACAGGATAAAGTATCTTAGCTTTGCTAAAAATTTGCATAAAATACAAACGCTATTACTTGCAAATAACAAAATTGCGGTAGGTAGCCTACATAAATCTAGGGTCCGTTCAAAAACTAGAAGACATTTCCAGAAGGGATTTAAGGTCACAGATTTTGTGACGATTAAATGATAAAAAATGTTATAGAAAATGCAACTTGTGACGTTACCCTGGATGGTTGAAGGATTGGGTGATCATCTGCGACGAAAAAGGGGAGGAGTGGAAAAAAGTTTTCAAAATAGCATGACGTAGTTTTTGAATGGCCCTTTAAATAATTGATAGATTATAGTATATACTAAAGGAATAAATGAATAAAAATTTTTTACTCCACAGGATCAAAATCATCTAAAAGAATTATCCTTGTTGTGTAATTTAAGAGAAATTTCACTGCTTGGAAATCCACTTTGCAAGAAAACAAGAAATCATTACAAGTTTGTTCTACAGTTTCTAGAAAATTTATCAGTAGTGGATGGACTCGAAATATCACAGGACAAACGCTAATCGTTAAAAATTGAAAATGCTCATGTAAAGTTTAGATTAAATATTTAAATTTAAATATAAAATTGTAAGGAATTACCTATAAAATTTGGGACATAAATATGTAGACCTTAAGCCGTGAAATCTAGATATAAAGTTTTACAATCAAGAATTTAAAAAATTAATATCCAGATTATAATGCTCAATATTTATAGATTGATGTTTCAAAATTTACAAATTATAGATACAGAAGCAGTTTGTCTTTTTGCAATTTATATTGCAAAGTAGATGAACTGCACCTCGATTTTCTTTAAGAAGATGATAATGATCGCGTTGTTTTAATCGGTGTCAAATCTTACTAAAAGTTTAATAGAATAGATGAAAGTGGAACAAACCTAAGCTGTGCCAGCCTTTTAAGGATCTCTATGTCGTTGTCATAAATTACATCGTGGAGAATAATAATTCTGGGATCTAATAAGCTTCCCCCTCTTTAAAAGGCACTATTTTTAGAAAAGGGTTATCATTTTCGTTGTAGCGACATTTTAGTGGTATCTGAACATTTTCAGGTCATGAAATTTCTCCTCTACAGAGGTCGCTACTTGCCAGAGGCTGAACCTGGAATTTTATACCATTTGTAGGTTTTCAGAGTGTCAAAATTTACAAATTCATCCGAAAGACAATTAGTTATTCCTGTAATTTAAAAATTACTTTCGATAACCTAATCCAAATAGGAAGTACACAGGCTGGAAATTTATAAGATTAGAATTCTTGTCAATTCAAGGAAAATACTACAATGATTGGATATATAAATCTAATTTTAGTTTTGAATATTTACAATACAATAAAATGAAAAATAAATGTAATAGTTAAGTTAATCCTGACATTGTATTGCCTTAAGAGATTTTTAACATTGAATTATTTACGATTTTTGTGGGGAATGTTTGGTTTTCATTCCTGAATTTAAATTTGATGCCACTACTAAAACCCAGATAACTGGAGAAGCTATGAAAATTAAAAAATAATATATCTTTACTTTGAAATGTTTGTTTCGTTGCATGTTGTTAAGAACAGTCAGAATGTAAAAATATAAAAGTTCTTTACATTCCTTCGCGTTGTGTGTCCACGATGGTATGACATTTATATATTTCATTTTTGGCCATCGTGAATGGCAACACATGTACTTTTAATGCTCAGAATTGTAACCGTCTTTAAATTTAGAAACTGAAATTTAAAAAAGTAATGTCTCAACGGTTTCAGTTAATAAAAAATATTAATGTTTTTTACAGTTGCTATTCAAACCGCCGGTTAGTCATTAAAAAAGATAAACCTTTTTTCACAGCTTTAGTTACGAAATGTCACATATGCTTGACATACTTCGATTATACGTCGCTTTTCGATCCAATTGATGTATTCTGGAAATCAAAAATCTATTTTATAGTTAATAAAGTTAATATCCGGAAATTGTTTTTTCTCAAGAGATTTGCAAATTCATAATTGCGTACGCATTTTTTAAGGAATATTTAGGTTTCATATCTTGAGTTGAATTTGATGCTGTCACTAGAGACCAAACAACTAAAGGAGCCGCTACAATTAATAAAGAAGACATTTTCATTTTAAAATGACTGTCAGAAAATGCGATGACCCGAAGCTAATCATTATTATTAGTAAAATTTTATGTATTCCACTGTGACTTCCTACCCAGTGGGCACAAAATTTGGCGACGTCTTTACGACATCGTTACGATATCTTCACGACAACTTTACGACATCCTATTTCCATGTCGTTTCGCTGTCTTTACGATGTCGTAAAGATATCGTCAGATCATGCGACTTATTTACGATATCATAAAGACACCTTAACGATAAGGACATAGGATGTCGTAAAGTTATCGTATAGATGTCGTAACGATGTCGTAAAGACGTCGCCAAACTTTGTGCCCACTGGGTAGTTAAATGAATATTGATAAAGAATGAATTTGTTGATGTTCAATTATTTGAATAAAAAGGTAAACAATTAAGATATTCCTAAAAAAGTAAAGTCAAGGTAACAAATTACACTTTTGCGAAAAATGAAAAGACAATAGAAATGAATTTTATTGTGCCTTTCAACGCATTAAAAACAAAGTTTAGTTTCATGAGATAATACAATAGCAGTTTTATTATAATAAATGATTTAGTTAAAACAAATGATAAACTGTATATATTTAAAGCAGTTTTTGTGCCAAAAGTCAAATATCTGAAAAAATAGTTTTTCTATGATTTTCAGAATTAAAATGTTATAACTTATGTCATTCCAAATAAAAAACATTACGTTTTTGAAGAAAAAATTTTAAAATTCACAACAACAAAAAAACATTAATTTTAACCATGCTTTTTGCCATTGAATTTTTTCCGGCCGTCGCTTCTTACCAATTTTTATCGAATAATTACATTTTAATCAATGAAGGCTTATTTTTCCGGGAAAATATTCTTTACAATTCTACTGTTGCCAATTTTTAAGGTAAATTTTTCTATGGCGTCTATGGCTCTTATATGACTCTAAATCGTTGGAACAATATTTTTTTTGGCAAAATTTTTTTAAACAAATAATTATTTTAAGATTATTCAGTTATTTTTAAATTGAAAATACTAGAGTTCTAAAGAATGTTTTACCGGAAAAAATAATCCGTCATTTATTAAAAGGTAATCATTTTTAAAAAATTGGTAAGAAGCAATGGTCAGAAAAAATTCAATTGCAAAAAACATGGTTAAAACTAATGTTTTTAAATGAATTTTTAAATTTTTCATAGAAAATAATGTTTTTAATTTGAAAGGACATCAGTTATAATATTTCGAATCTAAAAATCATAGAAAAACGATTTTTTTCAGATATCTGACTTTTTGCACGACCAATACCAATAGTCGTTAGTTTATGTACATTGATCCAAATTTTCGTATCAAATTATTACCCTGATTTGCAAATAACTGACTTGCACGTCTTTTGCAGTAGCGACTAATAATCTAGTCATGTGCTCAATTTGACGAATTAACACATTTACGATTTTGTGTTGATCCTTCTCAATTTGAGAAATCTGAGCAATTCTGCCCGATTGAACCACTCATCATCAGTGTTCACTTTGTCTAATTTTCAAAATTTGATCAGGAAACTTGATACAAAAATTCAAATCGTTTACAAGGTTAGTCATTTTTTCTAATTCGCATTACAACCCTCATGATATGCACCGTAAATTTATCTAGTAAGATGGTAATGATCCTCTGGCTTAAGTCTGCCACATATCTGACTACGATTTAAAAAAAATATAAAAGTAGACCAGACCTCCGGCTCTGCCACCTTTTTGAAGCTGTCTATTCCGTCGTTAAAAATGACGTAGTAGAAAATAACAATTGTGGGCTCTAAATAGGCTTCTTCTTTCAAGGATGCTAGTTTTAGTCAAGGGTTGCCATGATTGATGTATCGTTTTTTCAGTTCTTTCTGGATATTTGCAGGTAATGAAAGTCGATATTCTCTGGGGACTAAAAACATAAATTGAATAGTTATATCTCGAATTTTTATTACCGCAATAGATTTTTGAACTTTGCAATTATAAATCGATGTTTAGAATGATAAGATTCCATTTTGGAGCGTACAAATTAAAGGTGCTAAGGAGTTAAGGGGCTGATGTTTCTAACAAAAATTACATGGGATACTGAAGTTTCGAGATTTGAACAAGTGAGTTAAGACTCTTTCTTTTTGTCTCCACTAGTCAGCACCTTTTTATTTGGTTTCATTTTCTTTCCAAGATACAACCTTGTCATTCAGATACGTCGAAATTTTTTGGGGGATTTTCGATTTTCATATCTGCAGTTAAATTGATTAGAGATCAAGATACTAAAGAACAATAAACAAACAAAAAAAATGTGCTTCAAAATATTTATTTCGTTGCATGTTGTGAAGAACATTCAGATTTTCAAATCACGTTTTCTTCATGAATTCGCAAAACCATGCCGCGAATGTCAAAGGAAATAATGAGAAATTAATTAAATTGTTCCTCTTGATAAATCTGTGGTTCTGTCTCGTTTTTTTTTTCTCGAGAGGATGATGGACTATTCCATTGTCACGACTGCTGTTTCATCTCAGGTTCATAAGCGTCGTTCATTATAAAATTACAGAAGCAATAAGATAATCAATGACAAAATACTAATTTTAAAACTTCCGATATGAGTATAATGATGATGCTTGGCACACTGATTTATGAGTGTAACAGCTGACTAATACACCCGGCGAACCTCGAGCTTGCATCTGTTAGTACGTTATAGAGCTATTCCGGAAACTTTTTGATACCACCTGCTATTTTATAAATCCTCGAAATAAATAATAAACTTTAGGAACTAAAGCTACGAATCTAAATAGTTGAACCATTTAATACATTTTTGATACCCCAAAAAACCGATTCCGAGGCAGAATGTGAGGAAACTGTATGTTAAGAATAATATTGTGCGATAAAGTATTTTCATGCTTGAAAAATGAAATTAGATTGATATACTCAGGAATTTACTTATTATTTATGAATTGGCAAGAATATAATAAACTAATACATTTACCGGTTCTAAAATTCCTATATGATTTAAATGATTGAAAACCACTTTCAAATTCGACGATTTACCCAGCATTTCTAGAATTCTTATTTTTGTAATTTCGGGTAATCCGAAATTTGAAAACCTTACAAGTGATATAAAATTGCAGGCCCAACTTTTGGATATCCTTTGTAGAAAGGAAATTTCATTACCTGAAAAGATTCAGAAAGAACTTTAATGTTGATACATCGACCATGGTTGGCAAGGCTTAGAGATTTAAACCCGAGGATAATTACCATCTTACTCGATAAATTCTCGGTGCATGTCGCCAGGGTTGCAATGCAAATTAGAAAAAATCGCCTAACTTTGTAAATGCTTTCAATTTTTCTGTTAAGTGTTGCACTCACATTTTAATTTGTGCGTGAATGTTTATAGAAATGTGTAATGTGGTTTTTTAACGCACAATGCAATTTGATTCACTTTTCACATAATGGAAATTACGTCAAAAATATAATTTATGAATACAATATAAAGAATTAAAAATATGATTTGATGTATCGTTTAATTGATTTAATAACAGTGTAAAATAAACCGTATTCGATTGGATGGAATTTTGCTCAAGGCTTAAAAAACTATTATACTACTCACAAAACCCGATGCATTTTAATAATTTGTGGCTAAGCAAAGTAGTGAACTTAGGCTCTAGGATCATCAAAAACATAGGTTTGTACTCCGAGTATTAAATCGAGATATTACCAAAAAAAGAAAATGGAAAAATACTGCATTAATCTTCCTGTTTATTTTTTTTCCTGATAATGTCCTATATTTCTGAAAATGATTATTGAATTTCTTATTGAATCTCAAAATCGCAATTAATTTATTTTTTATCCCTAGAAAACTTTGATCTAACTATTCTGACAGTATGAACAGACAAAGTACAGAAGAACTATGTCAAATTCATAATTATGGCCATATATTGTAAAATTAGAAAATTATGATTTAATTTTTTGATAGTGTTTTGTATTTCAGAGTTGAAAGTTGGGGAAGCGGCTAGGTGTTGTCCAAGAATTTAAATTTATTTTTTTACATCTATTTGAAGAAGATGGCTGGGGCAGTTAGGGATGGTAATTCTACAAAATGCTAAATAGCCTTTCTGACTCAAATAAATTTGATTGGGCGACTCTCATGAAATAGTAGCAAATAAACATGATCTTATTCGAAACTTCATGTATTGATGCGAAATGATAGTCAAGCTTCTATTTTTCATTGTCCCAACCATTTTTGGATATTAACCTAATTACAGAACCGTTTGTGCGTTCAAACTTGTAAATGTTAAAATGAATTAAAAGTATTAGGCGTTTTGAATTCTAACGTTGCGAGAAGCGGAAGCTTTATCTGATTTATAATATTGTAATTCCCAGTGGGCACAAAATTTGGCGACGTCTTTACGACATCGTTACGACATCTTTACGACAGCGGTGCGACACCTTTACGACAACTTTACGACATCGTTGCGACACCTTTACGACAACTTTACGACATCCTATGTCCATGTCGTAAAGACGCCTTAACGACATGGACATAGAATGTCGTAAAGTTGCCGTAAAGATGCCGTGAAGACGTCGCCAAACTTTGTGCCCACTGGGTTGATACTGACCTTATTTAAGACTGTTACTGCCCTTAAACTGTAAGAGTTGCAATTAATTGAAAATATTGAGCGCTTATCGTTAGGCCATTGCGAGAAGCGTGATTTGCGAGTTATCGGAATGAAAAGACATAATTTTCACAAATTTTTTATGTGTGATTCTTAATTTATTAAAGTTACGTTCAAAATCATGTTTCTCGAGGAAGATACGCTTTAATGATACAAAAATCTCCAGATTTCGTATTTATCCTTCTTAACAAAAGAAACCTGACTAGAACTGCCTACTTCAAGTCTTTTCTCATCGGTTTTCACCTCGACTAATTTTATCTGAGGAATATAGCAATATAATTATTTGCTGTTTTGAGAAAATAAATAAATAAACGAAGACAGGGCATAACCTTAGAAACGCAAGGTTTCATCATGAAAAATAAGAGTCAGTTGTGAATAAACATCGCAAAAGCAAATTAATATAAAGGCGACATTATTATAAACCTTTATAAAGAAATTTGAAGTTCAAGGTCGTTACTCTGTATACAAATACAAATCGTTCACAAATTAATATTGCAACCTTGATAAACTGCACTTCGAAATAATTCAGTAAGATGGCAGTTATCGCAAGGTCCTTCCTCCTGCTTGAACGTCATTCAACTAAAAAAAACTCTTGGAAACTCAATATCTTTTACTTTAATCCATATCCTGTATTTCAATATTTATTATTTAGTGTAATTACAAAATTCTTGAGCACTAGATAACTTATATAATACATTAGAGTGGTTATACGGTTTCCAATTTTCATTGATGTCGGAATTGTTGGATGAAAAGTTACATAGGTAATAAATTTATGATCATAAAGTATTATTCTAATCTAGAATATTTAATCATTTGGGCACTTATTCGAAGGTGTGTCGTTTTTTTTCAATCCAAGCAATTTGACCAATGCTGCTTTATTGAAAATTTCCACCATAGGTTTCCACATAAACTAATTTTATCTCAGGAGTACAGTTACATAATTATTTGCTGTTTTGAACAAAAATCAGTTTTTAAAGACAAAGCCAAATCATGTTCCTAGCATCGCAGGATATTATCTTGATTGTACATATGAAAGCTTGTTATGTTTAAATATCACCAAAATAGAGCAAGTTAAATTTCACATTATTATAAGCCTCTATATACAAATTTGCAATTTAAGAACATAGAAAATTAAAGAAAATCACAACTTTTACAAATGTGAAGTCTTTTTATGATTAACGTTGCAACGCTGATAAGCTGTACCCAAAAATAATCCGGTAAGATGGTAATGATCACGGAGTTTGAATCGGCTCCATGTCTGACTCGAAAATATAAAAATAGTACGAGGGTAGTTCAATAAGTCCTTAGAATGACCAACAGATGGCGCGCGAATCGCTCCAAATCATCTGTTTTCAGTCAGCACCACTCCCGACTAGAT
>NC_046657.1:26332929-26345610 GCF_010883055.1 Belonocnema kinseyi | reverse complement strand
CGATTGACCAAGTGTATAGAGCTCCAAGGAGATTATGTTGAAAAATAAAAAAAAATTGTTTTTATACTTCATTCTAAGGACTTATTGAACTACCCTCGTAGCTTCTTCTTTAAAAGGCGCTATGTTCAAATAAACTTTGTCAGTGTCTTTTTGAACATTAGAACCTCAGCCTGAAAAATTATATACTTGTAAATTTTCAAGATAATCTCAATCTACAAAACTGAATTCTGAAAGGTAGTTCACTACTATTTGAATTTAAAAAGATACTTTTAAAATCCAAATCTTTATTAGTATGAAATTCTTGTTAAGTTAAGATAAATTTCTAACAATTGAAATAAATGGATGAAATTTTATTTTGATATTCATATAATAATATAGTTTTCGTAAGGTCCTTAAAAAAATGTTTACAAGAACTAATTATTTTTCCATTTTTTTTTAACTTCTAAATCTTCTAAATATCTTTTAAAATTGTTCGAGATTTTCCTGAAATTTTCTTAAAAATCTGATCTAATAAAAAAATTGTTCTTCTTCCAATTCCTAGTAGTCACCTAACCATATTCGTCAATTCGCTCAATATTATATCTATCTCGAGCTATGCGTTCGATCTTTGTGTTTTCCCTACATTTTCCCAAATATCTTTTCAAATTAGAGCTCAAACCATAGACGTAAATTTAATGATTGTGAATTCTCTTCGGTTAAAGCTCCTTTAGCTTTAACGAATACATTTTCATCGCTGACTTCTTGCATTTAATTAAACATTTCACATCGAATTTAGTACATAGCAAAGAAAAAGAGAAAAGAAGAAAACCTTCAAATCACCTGCCTTAGTTTTATCTCTCGTCTTTTTTTTCTTGAATACCAATGAAAAAAGTTGTGCAAAAAACTTACTAAAGCTTCAGTGTATATTGAAGATCCTTCTTAAGGTAACACAAATTTTGTTAAAGTATATATTTTGCCTAAAAAAAGCAATTTAACAATTTAAATTTGTTATAAAATTAAAGGAAATTTTAGAAAACAAATTAGTACCTAAAAATATGTGAATCTTTCGAAAAATTGCAAATGTACTAAGAAAAAAAATTGCAAATGCACTAAGGAAAATAATTAAACATTTAAATTATCCACTTGAATGTTTATTACGTCGATTACACCATACATGTATTTCTCTATATGAAAAGTGTAAAATTTGTCATCGAGTTACGCAACTTACAATTATGAAAGTACAAAAATTTGATGTGGTCCATTGTAGTGGATAACATTTTTTTTCTTTATTTTTTTATCATCTGAGACATAAAGCGTCATAATTTGCATATGTGCCTGACTGACTGTTCCAAAATTTTTATTAAACAGCTTCAGGAAAGCGCAATTTTCTTTGCTGACAAAAACTAGTCGCAGTTCGTTTAATACCTGAAAATGTTATTGATATTTATTAGAATTATTATAAACAATTATGTCCTTTAGATATATGATGTTTAAAAAAAAAAGTATATGTGACGTGGAACGAAGGCTGATTTCTTCGTTCCACGTCAGATCTGAATTTTATTTGAGAAGCGTTAATTTGCGTATGAGGTTGATAAATTCCAAATGTTAAGCTTTTAAAAATAAGCCATTTCTAAAAGTAAAATATTTTCAGATATTTAAAAAATTCAACTACAGCGAATTCGCAGAAAAAAATAAAGTTTTCGAAACATATTTTTTCAGTATCAAAAATGTCATTCTATACATAACTCACCCGCATTGCAATGTTGCTGAATGCACCACAATCGGCTCGAACTCAAAAACTTGAAATATCTACCATCAGATGCACAAGTTTCGATATTTCCTGTCGGCTAAAAAAACATGCATTTTTTCGTTAACAATTCTGGGGAGAAACAATCGTTTCCAATATTGAAAAAACTGCGAAAATTTTTTTCTTACTTACAGGGCATGAGCGGATTGAACAGCGAAAAGCCAGCGATACCTGTACAAAAATGTTTTTAAAGTTTGATTTTTGAACATTGCACACACATTCCAAACAATTAAGATTTATGTTAAATTCAGGGCTGCCATAGACTAAAGTACTTGAAAAAAGTGAAAAGGGGACTAATTTATTCTAAAAATTCACCTCAAAAATATATCTACTCAAAAGTTTCAATTCCATTACAAATTTAATTAATCGGATACGTAGATTAGGATACGTAATAATGTCGGAATCTAGATTGCTTACAGCTGATAAGATGAAAGTCTAGATTACCTTCAATCGGTAAAGTAGAAATCTAGATTACCTTTAATAGGTAGAGTAGGAATCTAGATTAAATTCAACCGGTAAAGTAGAAATCGGACATATTTTTACCACATTCGATCATGTAGGTTTTTACCTTACTGAAGTTTTAAAACTGTTCAGAAGAAGGGGTAGAGTAGGGGTAGATGATAGGAAAGTGCGCGAAATTCGAATCCAAGAAACCGTGTGACACCTAAGTCGGTAAAATTGTGATCGGTTATTTACCGACAGATAATAAAAGTTCGTGTCTGAGATAAAATGTCGGCAGTCAATAAGCTGTTATCGGTAATATATGGCAGTTGCGTGAAGTCCGTTAAATTGGCGGAAAGTTCAAAGTTGCATTTAAAACAATTTAAATATTAATATTGAAGAATACAGCCTGAAATGCTATTCAAATAAGATTAATGGGGTGATTTTTTTTTACGAAAAGAAGAAAATAAATTATTTTAAATTCAGGAAACATATTGAATTGAAATAAAATGCCTCGAATTCCTAACCTTTCATTCACAAATATATGCAATTTCAACAAAATGTATGAATCGTGAAGCAAATAGTTAAATTTTCTAAAAAAATAAATTTTCAATGAAAAATGAAATACCTGAATTTTAAAATAAACAAAAAGGTAACTTTTTAAGCAAATAATTCAATTTTCAAAAAAGAGATGAATTTTAAACAAAAATTTAATTATATTTTCGATAAAAAATGTAATAAATAATATTTCAGCAAAAAAGACGGATGTTAAGAAAAGTCGCAAGCAAAACAGATTCTTAATTTTCAACCAAATAGTTGCATTCGTAACGGATTTAAGATTAAATTTATACAAAAAAAGGTAAATTTTCAATAAAATATATGAATTTTTAACCCAAAATGTTAATTTTCAACTCAAACGAACTTTCTGCCAAAAAAGATGAATTTTCAGAAAATATATGAAACAAAATATATTATCTTTCTACGAAAAAAACATTTTTGAACCAAATACTTGAATTTTTAACAAAAAATATTCATTTTTAACCAAAATAGATTTTTTTTCAAATGAAAAAGATAAAGTTGCAACAAAAAGTAGTAGTATTAGTAGTTAAATTTTTAAACAAAAAAATTAATTTTAAAATTAAAAAAATTATTTTCAACCAAAGAAATAAAATTTCAAAAAAAAAAAAAAAATTTTCTACCAAAAAAAGATACATTTTTAACAAAATAGATTTAATTTTATTTAAAAAGATAAATTTTTAACAAAAAATGGAATATTTTAATTTTAAATTAGAGAAATAAGTTTTTTACAAAATACATTTTTTATTAATTATATAGGTAAATTTTTAACCAAAAAGATGAATTTTCAAACAAATAGATCAAAGGTCCACCAAAAAATAAAATTCGACAAAAAATGAAATAGTTAAATTTTTGTTTAAAAAAAAAATTATTTTCACCCAAGAAATGAAATTTTAACTCAAGAAATTGATTTTGTGTATAAAAAGAAGAATTTGTAACAAAATACATGCATGTTTAACCATATATTAATTTTTTACAAAAAAAATAAAACTTTTAACAAAATAGATTAGTTTTCAATTCAAAATGATACTTATTCAACAAAATCTAGAATAGTTTAATTTTAAGTTAGAAAAATAAGTTTTTAGCCAAATAAAATAAATTTTCAATTATATAGGTAAATGTTCAACCAAAGAGATTAATTTTCTAATAAAAAAATTATTAAAAAAAAATGAAATTTCAACCAAGAAAATAATTGTTTTTAATAAAATAGATTTATTTTCAACTAAAGAAGATACATTTTTAATAAAAAATAGAATAGTTTCATTTTCAGTCAAACAAATAAGTTTTTAACAAAATAAAATACATTTTTAATTGTACAGGTACATTTTTACCCAAAGATTAAAAGTTTTAACGAAATAAATTAAATATCCATAAAAAATGAAATTTGGCGAAAAATGCAATATCTACATTTTTAGTTTCAAAAAAATTCATTTTTAATTGGGGAAAAATTATTTTCAACCGAAGAAATGACATTTCTACCAAGAAGATAAATTTTTGACCAAAAAAGCTCAAATATGGAATAGTTAAATTTTAAGTTACATAAATTAATTTACTACAAATTATTAAACTTTTCAACAATAACGATAAACTTTCAACTAAAAAGATAAATATTTAAAAAAAATTACAAGATAACTGAATCTTCACCTAAAATGGATTCTGTAAAACGAAAAAGTTGCACTTTTAAGCAAAAGATATGAATTCTCCAGAAAAAACTGAATTTCGCACTAAAACTTTAATAGTTGATGTTATTTTCTTCTTCAGGGTAATTAATTAATTAATTTCCGATGTTAGGTATTGCCCATTACTCGTCAAAAAAATTTTTTTAGAGAAACAAGAAAAAATCTGACTTTGTCCGGATTTGAAACGGGAACGCCACTATTCAGGAGTGGAGCGTTAACGGTGGCTTAATTCGTTAATGCTCCATTCGTGAATAGTGGCGTTCAATTAAATGGTTGGATTTTTGAAGAAATTAAACTGCAACTAATAACGGTTAAATTTACGAAAAAAGTTAGTTTTTAACAAGAAAAAATGTGTATTTACAACTAAATAGTTAAATTTTCAGTAAAATAATAATTAAATTTTCAACAAAAATAATTCAATTTTCATTTGAAAAAAATGAATAGACTTGAAAAAGTGACTAAGGGTGACTTAGGTTTCTGTGTGGCAACCCTGCAAATTAAACAGATGTGCAGTGACAAAAATAGTTTAGTTAAAATATAATTTAAATTTTTTTGAATAAAATAAATACACATTAAAAAAAGAATGATTTGCGCTTTTAGTGATAATGTTACTTTATTATAAACAGCATACCTCATCCTCTTCAAGGACCACAGCTGCAAAAGTCTCCGAATACAAAGCAGCAATGACTTAAAAATAAAAAAATAAACTTATTTATTTCCAATCGAGCTCAATATTGAAGAACAAGCTTCATTACTTTTTTTATTAAATTCATTTATTTTTAACAATAATTTCTCACAATTAAATCTTCAGAATAGGTTACAAAAGAGCTCTTAACAAAAGTCGAATTTTTATGCTCAAACCATTAGATGTGGCCGTGCGGTTGCAAAGACCGCACCATTTTTATGATATGTGAATCCCTCCCCCGACTATAATAAGAAATTATTTATAATAAACTTTAAACAAATTTCTTAATTTCTTGCGTACTCCAATGTCCCTTCATATAATTGTATAAGTTAGACAACAAACCTTTTTACTTGTTTAATCAAATATAAATATATAAATCGGTCTTTAAGACCTCATAATGCAATCTTCAGAATACTTTAGAAAAGGGGTCCTTTACAAATGCGAAATTTTTATGTTTGAGCCAATAAGCGTGAACATGCGGTCTTTGCGACCGCACGGCCATGTTAGTTCATAAATGAAATTAGATCCATACTTAAAGGTTAATTTTTAAATAAAATATCTTTATAGTAATTTACGAATGTATTTTTTTATTATGTAGATTATTACTTACTCAGAATCAAAGCGAATGCCACCTTTCCCGTCATTTTGAAAAGTAAAATTGTAAGACAATCTTTTTCTAATGGAAGTTTTTCTGATCAGCAACTCGTTTAATAGCGATGATTGGCAAGAAAGTGAATAATTACGCATGACGGAATAAGCTTTATATGACAAGTAAATATATGCTAAAATGAGAAATAATTTATGTTGATCGTTTAGCGTTAAACAAATAAATGACGATTAAGTTTTCAGGGTCTGTCACCTAAATATTTATAATTCTGAAATGTTGCAATGTGTAATAAATAATTCCAGTTTGAAATGAGAAAGTATTGTCGAAAAAAATGATTCGTTTTAAAATTCTTATTCATATTTCTATGGAAATACTTATGATAATTTAGTCAATTTATTAAATAAACATTATTTTAGCATTTGATTTTTTTATTGGTATTTAAAGATTCTGCAAACCCCATGAAATTTAAAAAGTATTTCCCATAAGAAAAAAAGAGGTGTTTGTAAAGTTTATTCAGAACAATTTTCTCTTAGAACAATGTTAGAAAACCGCGTTTTTTCCTAATTTTTTACTTTTTTAAATTTTTTAGTTAGATTGAGACAGTAATAAATTAAATCTAACAGAAATAATTGTTTAAACAATCTGTTATTATTTATCACAATGTTCTCATTGAACAATGCTAGCAAATTGCAGTTTTGTCTCAAATATTCTATTTTTGGTCCCATTTTTAATTCTAGTAGGGCAATAATTAATTCAGGTTTACAAAAATAATTGTTCAAATAAATGTTAATTTTATTAATATTATTCTCTTGGAATAATTTTAGGAAGTTACTGTTTTTTTTCTGAAATTTTCAGCTTTTTGTCAACTTCTGCCTTAAAGCGAGGTAGTAATTAGTTCCAAATTATGAAAATAATTATTTGAACAATTCATTATTATTTTAAATAATATTATCTATAAGTAATGTGAGAAAGTTGCAGTTTTTTCTAAAATTTTCCAGTTTTTGTCCTTCAATAAAAACGATGTCCTAATTAATTGAAGTTACAAAAATAATTTAAATTATTTATTATTATTACATTATTATTTTTAAATAATGTTAGAAAGATGCGGTTTTTTCTTAAATGTTCAATTTTTGTCCACTTTTTATTCAGAGTAAAGTAAAAATGAATGCAATTTACTAAACATAAATGTTTAAACAAATTATTATTGCTTAGAACTGTCTGCTCTTATAATAATGCTAAAAAGTTGCGGCTTTTCTGAAAAATTTACCTTTTGGTCTACTTTTCACATATTAAGATAATAAATAGTACAAGCTAACAAAAATAGTTGTTTGAACAAATTATTATTTATGATTATTTACTTTTAGAGTAATTTTAGACATTTGTGTGTTTTTCTGAAATTTTTAACTTTTTCCCACTTTTCAATTAATGTCAGGTGACAGACAAATAATATAAAAGAACGTTATTGTTCAAATAATTTATTACTGTTTTTAATAATATTATCTTTGAATAATATTAGAAAGTGGCGATTTTTTCGGAAATTTTCCCATTTTTGTCAAATTTTCACTCAGCGAGGTAATAATCAATTTAGGTAAAAATAATTGTTGAAACAAATAAATATTTATAACTATTTTCTTTTAGAGTAATCTTAGAAATTTGTGGATTTATCAAAAATTTTCCACATTTGTTCCACTTTTCAATTAACGTCAGGTGATAATTAATTAAAGAAACAAACTTCATCGTTAAAATAATGTATTATTGTTTTTAATAATATTCTTATTAATTAATTTAGCATGTTGCGATTTTTTCCGAAATTTTCCCCTTTTGTCAATTTTTCACTTCGTGAGGTAATTGTTTAAACAAAATTTTACTGTTTACTGGTCTTTTTACTTAAAAACAAATCATAAATAAACATTATAGAGAATCGTTATTTAAACAATCTATATATGTAAAATATACTTCAAATTTTCCATATGAATTATATTAAATTTAATTTTTTAAAGTAATTATTGTGAGCCATTTTGTTTAATTTAATATCAATAATAATATTTATTATTTGTTTCTAAATCCAAGAAGTCGACCGAAAAGTTGAAAAATTCAGAAAAACCTGCAAAATTCTAGCACTACTCGAAAAAAAGATAGTTATAAACAATAATAATTTGTTTAAAAAATAAGTTTAATTGAATTGTATTAATTATTACCTCATTCTAATTCAAAAGTGAACAAAAAGCAGAAAATTTTATTAAAAAGCTGCCTCTTTCTAGCATTTTTCTAAGAGAATATTATTGTTTATAATAAATTGTTTGATACATTTTTTCTGTTAATTGTAATTAATAATTTTCTCAATCTAAACGAAAAGTTAAAAATTTGTTCAAACTTCCAGAAAAAACTGGAAATTTCAAACAGTATTACAAATATAATATTAATTACAAAAATAATAATAAACTATACAAACAATTATTTTTATTAACTTTAATTATTGAGTATTTCTTAAATCTAATTAAAAAGTGGATCGATGTAGAAAATTAAAAAAACTGCAACTTTCTAGCATTGTTTAAAGATAATATTATTTTTAATAACAATTAATTTTTTAAACAATTACTTCTGTTAGATTTAATTGATTAGTGCCTCGCTTTACCTGAAGAATTAAAAATAAGTTCGAAAATTTGGGAATAATCGCGACTTGATAATTCTATTCTAAAATAAAGTTATTATAAATAATATATTGTTTAAACATTTATTTTTGTCATAATAATTGTTTTTTGCCTTACTCTTACTTAAAAGCTGAAATTAAGTTTAAAAAATTCGGAAAAAATCACAACTTGCTAACTCTATTCTAAGAGAAAATTGCTAAAAATAATAGAAATTTGTTTAAAAAATTAATGTAAAAAGGTTATCACAAGTAGTAAGTATTATTTTATGTATTATAAATAAGTTGTTTCTAAAATACAGCACAAAAATCATAATTAGCGCCAAAAGCTCGGAAGATACAATTTTTGACTTATGGATTTTTTTTGAGATCCTATGAAACATACTTATGGGGTTGATATTAAAAATGTAATTTTTAATTTGTATTCTATAGCTAATTGTAAAGATAAATGTCGACTTTCAACTCTATACACCGACTATTGACGATTTTAAATAAAATGTACAAAAACATTTATTTATTTATTTAACAAACTTATTTATCATTCTTATTTTTTTGGCATTTCATACAAATTTTGGGGCATTATGCATGCAAATTCGAGAGAACAAATTTGTACCACCGCCATGTTCAGAATATTGTTTTTCCTGGCGGGGGGGGGGGGGTCTGCTTTTCATTATTTTTGTATGCGCGATTGCAATTTTAATTAAGATTTTTTAAAGATAAAAGTTGTTAATATTAGAAATAAAATTATGTTATATAAGGGAATATTTTATTAATTAATATATTTCTGATTGATTATAAGACTATACATTTTATTTGAACATGTTTTAAAACGATAATTATTTATATAAAACTCGATTTTTTTAAAAATTAGTAGTGTTGTTCAAGAAAAGGGACAGCTTAAAGACTGATAAATTTATAAGGTAACAATTAGAAAATATTGAAAATTTGTATTATCGTCGGGATGGTAACTGACTCGGGTCTTCCAATTGCATGATAGGTACTTTAACCATTAAGCTACCGGAGAGATTGAAATAAGAATTTTTTTCCACAGATATGCAATAACACAAGGTTTTTTTTTTATAAAGAGTCATGGGCATTTGATATACGAAATCTGTATTATCGTCGGGACGGTAAATGACCGATTTTTTCATATATGTCTCACAATAGGTAAAAAAATATATCTTCACTATCGATCCAATAACCCTCGAATTCAGGATATTTTTTTCTAAAATTTTAATTGAACTTATCTGTAGGAAACGGCCTCCCCTTTCGCTCCACCGAGATTCGAATCCAGGTCTTCCGATTTCCGGTCTGGTGCTCTACCCACTAAGCTACTTGAGAGATCGAAAGAAGAATCTTTTCCCAGAGATATGCAATAAGATAATGTTTTCTCTAAACAGTCATAGATTTATGATATTAAAAATCTGTATTATCATCGGGATGGTAATTCACCGGTGAGACGAGATACTCATCACATTACGTGAAAATGGGTACTATCGATCTAATTCCCTTTGAATTTAGAAATTTTGATTTCTACAATTTTAATTGAATTAATCTGTAGGAAATGGTCTCCCCTTTTGCTCCGCTGGGAATTAAACCTCAGTCTTCCGATTTCCGGATAGCTGCTCTACCCACTAAGCTACTTGAGAGATCGAAAGAAGAATCTTTTTCCACAGATATGCAATAAGACAAGGTTTTCTCTAAAGAGTCATAGATATACTATATTGAAAATTTGTATTATCATCGGGATGGTAAATGACCGATTTGATGAGATATGTATCACAAGAGTTGAAAAAATATATCTACATTATCGATCTAATAATCCTCGAATTCAGGATATTTTTTTTTTAAATTTTAATTGAATTTGTCTGTGGGTAAAGATCTTGGCGGAATCGAACCCGAGTCTTCCGATGCCAAGACAGGTGCTCTATCCACTAAGCTACTTGAGAGATAGAAATAAGAATCTTTTTCCACAGATATAAAAAAAAACGAAATTTGCTCCGAAGAGACATAGATATAAGATATAGAAAATTTGTATTATCATCGGGATGATAAATGACCAATCATGTGAAATAATGGTCACATTACGTAAAAAAAAATATTTACACTGCCGATCAAAGATACCCCTCAAATTGAAAATGTTTCGTCATTCACGATCCCGATTATAATACAGTTTTCTTAGGCATGTCTGCGAAAAAGTTTCTTTTTTGGATCTCTCTAGTAGCTTAGTGGGTAGAGCACCCGACCGGCAGTCGGAAGACCTGGGTTCGATTCCCAGCGAAGCGAAGATGTGGGATCTTTTTTTACAGATAAAAATTTAATCTTTAGATATGTGTTGGCACGAAGAATAATCTAAAACGTAAAAAGGAAAAATATGAATAAATTGAAATTAACAAAATTAAGTAGCACTTATTACGTGGATTGTATTTCTCGTAGGGAATTGTAAAATTATTGTCAAGTGACGTATTGGAAATTCGGGCAAGGACAAATATTTGGTGAGTTCTGTTCAAGTGTAAAAAAAACATGTTTCGTAATTATGCTGATTCGCCCGATCGCTAGATAAGGAAAAATAAATTATTACGTTAGTACAAGTACAATAAAACAGTTAGATTTTCAGTGAAAATAATTCTACCAATGCATTACAATTACAACGCGACAGTTAAATTTTTAACGAAACAGATACATTTAGAATAAATATTTGCATTTTTGACCCAAATGATTAATATTTTACCAAGAGCTAATCAAAACAGATTATTATTAAGAAAAATAATAATAATAATTTTCTATAAAGAATCTGAATTAAAACCGAAAAAAAATTTTCTACAAAACTATTAAATTTTTTACATGAAAATATTATTTTTCAAACAAATGATTGAATTTTCTACCAAATTTTTCCATTTTTAAATCAGAAAGACTTACAACATAAAATAAATTCTTGACAAAATAGTTGAATATTTAGCCAGATTTTGAACCAAGATGATTAAATTTTTATCAAAAAGATCAAATTTCTACCCATACTGTAATAGTAAAATATTCAGTTAAAAGAATTAATTTTCAACTAAAATAATGAAACTTTGACCAAAAAATCCATTTTTAATGAAATATTTCAATTTTCTACCAAGAAAGACATTTTTTAAGAAAAGATATTAATTTTCAACTAAAACGATAAATTTTTAAAAACAGACAAATTCTCCATATGAAAACGAATATTTAACCCAAGAAAAATGACTTTTTCACTAAAAGTAGAATTGTTACATTTTTAGTGAAAAAAAGACTTTTCAGCCAAATAAAATAAGTTTTTAACACAAAAGACAATGAATTTTCAAGAAAATAGTTTAATTTACAACAAAAAATTATTTTACTAACAAAATGATGGTTTTTAATTTTCAACTAAACACATGAGTATTCCCGAAGAAATAAATTCTTGACCGAATATGGAACATGTAAGTTGATATACAAATTATAAAAAGTTTTAATTTTATACCGAAAACAGTTAAATTCAACCAAAAAGGCAAATTTTTTAAAAAAATTGAATTTTCAACCACTTTTTAAAAATGTTGTTGAATTTTGAACAAAGAAGTTCAATTTCTAATTAAAAAAATAATAATTTTTAACCACAAAGATGCGTCTAAAAAAATTGAAAAGTTAAATTTCTATAGTTTAAATTTGAATTTTCAAATAAATAAAATAAATTGCCAGTAAGATTAAATATTTATTTAACCAAAGAAATGAATTTTTTACCAAAAATACAACAGTTAAATTTTCAGGAAAAAAATTAATTATCAATAAAATAGAATACGTTCTAAACAAAATAGATTTTTTTAAACTGAATAGATCAATTTTTATAATTTTCAGCTAAGCCAGATAAACATTCCACTTAAAATAGAATAGTGAAATTTTGCCTAGACAAAATAATTTTCAACTTTTAATTACATTTACAACTCAATAGATCAGTATTTTAATTAAACAAATAAATCTTTAACAACGAAGATCAATTTTAAATGAAAATGAAATATTTCAGTTTGCAGTTTAAGAATTAATAAAAAAAAATATATCAATTAGTAAAAAACAGTTAATATTTTATCAAAAAAACTAATTCTAAACCAAAAACAGATCGAGTTCAACCAAAAAATAAGATAAACCTTTATTCAGAAAGGAGTAGGGTCGGTAAGGCCGGTTTTTGGCCTAATTTATTTTTGGACCAAAAAATCTGAAAAAATCATGGTAGTATCTTATAAGTATCCCGAGTCGATTGCACGC
>NC_046657.1:26330896-26332829 GCF_010883055.1 Belonocnema kinseyi | reverse complement strand
AATCGACTCGGTATACTTATAAGATACTACCATGATTTTTTCAGATTTTTTGGTCCAAAAATAAATTAGGCCAAAAACCGGCCTTACCGACCCTCCCCCTTTATTTTTCATAAATGATTTGAATTTTATGCCTAAAAGTTTAATTGTAAACCAAGAAATACAATTTTTCACAAAATACATACATTTTTAACTGAAAACTAATGTTTACCTAAAAATATAGTACTTAAATTTTTAGTTAAAAAATAATTTTTGAACCAAAAAAAAAAATCTTTCACTAAATAGTTTAATTTACAACATTTGGAACAAATAAAAGAAAACAGTTAAATTTTCACCCAAAAGACATTATTATTTAAGTAAAATGATCAATCAATGATGAAATGATCAAAAGGCAAATTTTAAACAAAATACGTACACTGTGAACTAAAAGTGATAGATTTTCATCGAAAAATATAAAACTTAAATTTGTCCTTAAACAAATGAAACAATAAAAAATTAACATTCAAGCAAAGAAATTAATTTTTAAAGAGAGATATTTTTAAATTAAAAAACAGAACTTTCAACAAAAGCATACAGTTTTCATTGTAAATCACTAATTATGATTAATAATATAATTAATATAATAATATAAAAATAATTTATAATAATACTAAAATTTCAACAAAACAAATAATATTTAATAAATTAGTTACATTTTTTAACAAATAAAATGTATTTCAAGGAAAATAATAAATCATCAATATGAAAAAAATAGTTTAAATTATAACCCAAAATGGAAGTTGATACTTCAATTTAAAAATTTTTAAATTTTAGAGCAAAAGCAGTCTAATTAAAAAAATAGGAACTTTCCATAAAATAAATAAATTTTTAACTAAAATAGATCAATTTCGCAGAAAAAATGAAGCATTTACATTTTCAAATTAAAAATTAAATTTTAAACTAAAATAACTAATTTTCAACAAAATAATTATATTATCATCCAAAGAAATAATTCTTTACCTACAATGATAAATCTTTAACAAACAAAAAATGAATTTTTAAACAAATATGCAAATTAATAGATGCATTGTTAACAACATAAAAAAATGATGAGCAAAACACATAAATTTTCAAATAAAAAAGAACAAATTTTATCCAAAAATGTAAAACTTAAATTTTCACTTAAAAGACTAACATTTGAGTAAAAAAATAATTTATAATCAATAATAGATCATTTAAATTTTGCATTAAAAAATGAATTTTCAAGTAAAATGCTGAACTTTCAACGGGACGACTGAAAAATCCTGTAAAATAAAATTCCCGAATAATCAAATTCGCGAATAATAAAATTGCCGAAAAATAAAAATACCGATTTGGAAAATTCCCAAATAATAAAATACACGAATAATAAAATTGTCGAAAAATAAAAATACCGAATTGTAAAATTCCTGAATAATAAAATTTCAGAATTATAAAATTCGCGAATATTAAAGTTCTCGACAGTTTATAATATTACCGCATTGGAAAATTTCCGAATAATAAAATACCCGACAGAAAATTGCCGATTTATAAAATATCCGAATTGGAAATTTCCCGTATTGTAAAATTCCCGAATTTTAACAATTATAAGTTTTTATAAATATATTTTATTGATTACAAATACAACATTAAGATGTTAGTTTCAAAAAATATTTTTAACATTTTAAATTTCCAAGCCTATTTTTTGAATTAAAAATAGCAATAATTTTAAATAAAATATTTCTAGATAACGCATGTTTTTTTAATGTATGTAAATTTATATTTCGAGTCTGTTTGAAAAACGTTACAAGGTACGTAGAAAATTTAACGAGAATTCTGTTCCAAACGCACGTTTCCAAAAACAAGGAAGGCGATACAAAAATTTAATTTTACATTGAAAGAAAAAATAATAAATTACATTTTGAAGCTTTTTTTGAAA
>NC_046657.1:26299952-26330796 GCF_010883055.1 Belonocnema kinseyi | reverse complement strand
ATTATGCACATTTCGAAAAAAAACTTAAAAATTTAAGCAATAATTTTTTCTTTGAAAGAAGAATTAAATTTTGTATCACCTACCAAATTTGTAAAAACGTGCGCTTAGAAGAAAAAAAATTATCCCTAAATTTTCTCTGTACCTTACAAAGCTTTTCAAATAAAAACTCGATATATAAGTATATATATTTATTTATTAATTTAAAATTCAATTTTTGCTAACGCTTTTTGTATTTTTTCAAATACTGTGAACATTAAAAAAACATGCGTTACCTAGAAATATTTTATTTAAAATTATTGCTATTTTAAATTCAAGAAATAAGCTTCGAAATTTTAAATGTTAAAAGTAATTTTTGAAACTAATGTCTTATTGTTGTACTTGTAATCAATAAAATATATTTATAAAAAATACTAATTGTTAAAATTCGGGAATTTTGCAATTCGGTAATATTATAAACTGTCGAGAATTTTATTATTCGAGAATTTTATAATTCTGAAATTTTAGTATTCGAAAATTTTATTATTCGGGAATTTTCCAATTCGTTATTTTTATTTTTCGGCAATTTTATTATTAGTAAATTTTGTTTTTCGGTAATTTTCCAATTCGGTATTTTTATTTTTCGGTAATTTGATTATTCGTGTATTTTATTATTTGGGAATTTTTCAAATCGGTATTATTATTTTTCGGCAATTTGATTAATCGAGAATTTTCTAATTCGGGAATTTTACAGTGTCGGGAATTTTAGTTTTCTGGGTTTTTCAGTCGTCCCCTTTCAATCAAATACATACAGTTTTAATTAAAAATAATTATTTATTAATTTCTATAATTTTTGTATAATAAATATTTGTATAATAAATTAATAATATTAAAATTAAAAAAAAAAAATTTCTAAACAATTATGGTTAAAAAAAAGTTTAAAGAGAATGTATTTAAACGAAAATGATAAATTATCAAACCAAAAATTGGTAGAATTTTCAACAAAAAATGTAAATTTGTATTTTAATGTAAAAAAATGTAATTTCAAATTAAAAATAGTTGAATTCAATAAAAAAGAGGGATTTTCAAAAAATTAATTAATTTTCAACTTGAATAGATAAATTTACAATTAAAAATGCATCTCATATTTTGAATTAAAAAAATTAATTTTGGACTAAAGAAAACGAATATCATAAAAATAGTTGAATTTTCATCCAAAAAAATTAATTTTTAATTTAAATTATGAATCTTTAACCCAAAAATGAAATTTTTAACTAAATATTCAACTTAATAGATACATTGTTAAAAAAAACATAATTTTAAACAAACCGCATACATTTTCATAAAAAATATTAATTATTCATAATAATATAATTATAAAAATAATATATAAATAATTAAAATAATTACAAATTTCAGTCAAAAAATAATTTTCAATAAAATATTAAAGTTTCTAACAAAAAAAAAAGAAAATTTATTCCAACTGAAATGAAGAATCATCAACCGAAAAATTAGTTGAATTCCAATTTTAGAAATTTCATTTTAAACTAAAAACATCTGAATTCAATAATTAATTTTAAACTGAAAAAGAGTATTTAACTAAATTGAAACAATTAATCTATTAAGTTGAATATTTGGTTAAAGATACATCACTTTATTTAAAGATTCATTTCTTTGGAGAAAAATTAAATTATTTTTTGCATATTCGTTTTTTAGTTAAAAATTAATTTTTTAAATTCAAAATGTAAATTATTGAAATATCAGCTTATATTTGTGTTTCGAAATTCAACTATTTTGTTGACTGATTTGTCATTTTAGTTGAAATAAATTTTTTTTTAAATTTAACTCTTTGATTGGATTTTTACAAAATTTCAATTACTTTAAATTATTTTTTTATTTTTATTATTGTTAATTAGTTGTTGAATATTCGTTTATTTTATTTAAAATTAATTTTTTTATTTGAAAATGTAAATATTCCATTTTTGCTTGGAAATTGATCTATTTTAGATGAAAATTGATTTATTTTTTTAAAGGTTCCTTTTTTTGGCTGAATTCAATTATTTTTTGTTTAAAATTAAATTGGTTTTTGAATTGCAAAATCAATTTTCATATTTAATTGGGTTACAAATGTAACTATTTTATTAAACTCTTTTTTTTAATTCTTTTAAAATTATCTTTTTATTATTATTATTTAATCATTATTAATAATTGGTTTTTTAAAAATAAAAACTGTATATTTTTGTTTAAAGTTCAGCATTTTAGTTGAAAATTGATTTTGTACTAAAGATGTAAATTTTCTATTTTTGTTTAAAAATTAATTTCTTTGTTTCGATGTTAGTTTTTTATTATTTCAAATAAGAATTTAAGTTTTGTATTTTATGTATAAAAATTTATCATTTTTACTTGACAATTTACGTGCTTGCTGTAAAACTGTTATTTTCTGGTAAACGATTATTCAATGTTTAAACATTCAATTACATTATAAATCTCTTAAATTTTGTAAGAAAATAATATTTTTAATACTTTTTTTTTTCCTGTGCAAAACTCGCTTTTTTGAAAAATTTTTTCACAAATAAATTTATTTTCGATGAATTTGATTAATTCTATGATCTTGTTAAAATATTGATATGTATGTATAAAAAACTACATTGACTATCAGCCTGTTATTTAAAAATGTAAAAAGTCACGAATTATAAATAAATTTTAAAAAATTAAATGATAAAAAATATTTGTTCAGATAGAACGACAGTCATGTAATAAAGTGAGTTTTTAATTTAAAAAAGCATTACGAATGTTTATTATTTGAATATTTTTTAGTTAAAAAAAGTTCATTTTTGTTTCAAAATTTATATTTTTTATTTAAAAATGTATGTATTTTGTTAAAAATTCTTCTTTTTTGGTAGAAAAATAATCTCATTACATAAAACATCAACTATTTCGCTACAAATTCCCCTTTTTTTTGTAAATTGAATTGCTTTTTTTTAATGCTCACAATCTTGTTAAAAAATACTATTTGTTGTTGAAAATTTAATTGCATTTCTTTTAATTCGCCTTTTTTAGCATAAAATCCATCTTCAGTCAAAAAATGAATTTTTAACGAAATATTTAACTTAATAGATGAATTGTTTTAATTTTGTTAAATATTTTTTTTCAGTTGGAAATTATTGTTTAGAATGAAAATGTAAATATATCATTTTGGAATAAATAATTAACTTAATAGATAAATTATGTAACAAAGAAGACCAATTTTAAATTAAAAAATTTAATTTTAAACTAAAAAATTCAAAAAAAAATAGAACATTAAAGTTTGTTGTAAAAAATGAATTTTCAAGTATAATTCTGAATTTTCGTCAAAAAATTAAGCCTTTATTTTTAATAACCAGTTAATAATAATATAATTATAACAATAATAAAATAATTAAAAATTTCTCACCAAAAATATAATTTCCAATAAAATAGTTAAACTTTCAACAAAATAAAATTTATTTTAATTAAATTTAATTAATTTTCAATTAAAATAGATCAATTTCCAAGCAAAAATTGTACATTTAAATTTTCAATTTGAAAAATAATATTAAGCTAAAAAAAACGAATATTCATCAAGTTAGTTAAATTTTAATACAAAGAAATTAATCTTGAAGTAAAATGATAAATTTAAACTAAAATCAATTTTAAACTGAATATTCAAATAAGACCAAAAAAAAATATATAAAAAATAATACAAAATTTTTATTTTCAGTAAAAATGAATTTTTAAGTAATATCCTAAAAACAAAAACTAGCAGTTTTAATTAACAATAATTACTTATTCAATTATATAACTTATATATAATAAATTAATATAATATAAAATTTCCAACCAAAAAAATGTTTAAAAAAGTGTAAACACAATGAATTTAAACGAAAATGATTAAACATTCAACTTAATAGATCATTTTTGTAACAAAGAAGATGAATTTTAAACGAAACATATTCATTTTTGACTAAAAAAGTTCAATTTTGATTCAAAAATACAAAACTTAATTTTTCCCTTAAGAAAAAATTAAACAATAAAAAACTAAAATTTAAGAAAATAAATAGGTCTTTAATCAAAAATAGAACATTTAAATTTGTTTATAAAAAATGAATTTAAATGTTCTATTTTTGATTAAAGACCTATTTATTTTCTTAAATTTTAGTTTTTTATTGTTTAATTTTTTCTTAAGGGAAAAATTAAGTTTTGTATTTTTGAATCAAAATTGAACTTTTTTAGTCAAAAATGAATATGTTTCGTTTAAAATTCATCTTCTTTGTTACAAAAATGATCTATTAAGTTGAATGTTTAATCATTTTCGTTTCCAATAAAATATTTAAGTTTGCAATAAAATAAAATTTATTTAAATTAAAATGATAAAATATCTACCAACAAAATACTTGAATTTTCAACAAAAAATATAATTTGATATTCTAATTTCAATTAATTTTTTTATTTTTAACCAAAAACAAATGAATTCAACCAAAAATAGAAATTTTTAACCAAATAATTTAATTCTCAACTAAAATAGATAAATTTCCAATCAAAAATGGTATACTTAAATTTTCAATTTAAAAATTAATTTTAAACAAAAAAAACGAATATTCAATAAATTAGGTAAATTTGTATCCAAAGAAATTAATCTTAAAGTAAAATGCTAAAAAAACAAAAACATGCAGTTTTAATTAAAAATAATTAATTCTATAATTTATACATGATAAATATTTATATAATAAATTAATATAATTTAAGATTTCGAACCAAAAAAGTAGTTTCCAAAACGTAAGGTTAAAAAAATTTGAATAGAATGTATTTAAACGAAAAAGATAAATCATGAACCGAAAAATAATTTAATTTTTAACTAAAAATGTAATTGGATATTTTAGTTTAAAAAAATTAAATTTGAAATGAAAAACTGTTCAATTCAACCAGAAAATAGGAATAAGAAAATTAAAAAAAAAATTAAAATAGATCAATTTCAAAGTAAAAATTGATATAATATTTTCAGATTCAAGAAATGAATTGTAAACTAAAAAACGAATATTCAACAAAATAGTTTAAATTTCATCTAAATAAATTAATCTTTAAATATAATGATGGATGAACAATTAAAAAGTTAATTTAAAAAAAACTATTAAACTTAATAGATGAATTTTTTACAAAATAATTTAAACAAAACACATAGATTTTTCGTTAAACAAAAATTTAACATTCAAAATTGCGATAAAAAAGAAATTTTCAAATAAAATGCTAATTTTTGAATAAAAAGATAAAGTTTTATTTTAAAATAATTATTTATTCATAAGAATATCATTATAATAATAATAAACGAATAATTTAAAATTCCTAACCAAAAAATACTTTTGCATAAAATCGTCAAACGTTTAACAAAATAAAATTTATTCCAATTAAAATGACAAATAGGTAACCATGAAAATAGTTAAAATAAATTTTTAAACATTTTTTATTTTAAACCAAAAGCAGTTAAATTCAATACAAAAAGAGGAATTTTCAAACAAATGAATAAATTTTCAGCTAAAAAAAATAAATTTTCAAGATATTTTTTAAAAATGAAAAAATTTTTGACCAAACAGCCCAATTTGAAACAAAACGCATACAATTTCAATTAAAAACGATATATTTTAATGAAAAAATATAAAAATGAAATGTTTAAATAAAAAAATTAAATTAAAAAAAAAACTAATATTCAAGCAACGAAATGAATTTTTAAACGATAACAAAACATTTAAATTGGTCGTAAAAAGTTAATTTTGAAGTAAAATACTAAAATTTCAACAAACACATGCATTCTTAATTTAAAATAATTATAATAATGATATAATTATATTAATAATATTTTTTATAAAATTTAAATAACTAAAAGTCGTCAACAACAAACAAACAACAACCAAAACACTGATGTTAAAGTTTTAATAATAAAAAATGTTCAAGGAAACAGTTTAATTTTTAAGAAAATAAAATGAATTATAAATAAAATTTATGAAAAAAAATTATCAACCAAAAAGAATGTCTTTTGACAGAATTGTGGAGTTTAAACAATATAATTCAATTGACAACAAAAAATTGAATTTTTCACCAAATATATGATGTTTTAGCTAATTAGAAAACTTTTTACAACAAATTTTTTTAATAAAATATACAAATTTTCAAGAAAAAGTGGAATACTTAAATTTTCAATTTAACAAATAAATTTTGAACTAAAAAACGAATGTTCAACATCAGTTTTTAAATAGAATCAGTTTAAAAAAAAATATATATTTTCAACTAAAAAAGTTCAATTTTTTTTTTAATATGAAACTCAATTTTCATTTAAGAAATTTAAACGATAAAAAACTAATGTTCAAGCAAAGAAATGAATTTTTGACAAAAATATAATATTTACATTTGCAGGAAGAAATTAATTTTCAAGTAAAATGCTGAACTTTCAATAAATACATGCAGTTTTAATTAACAATAATTATTTATTAATGATAATATTATTATAATAATATACAAATAATTAAAAATTTCCCCAAAATAATAATTTCATACAAAATAAAATTTATTCAAATTAAAATGATAAATCCACATTAACAAAATAGTTGAATTCAACTAAAAATAGGAATTTTTAACAAAATAAATTAATTTTCGACTAAACTAGATAAATTTCCAAAGCAAAAGTATAGTATTTAAATTTTTAATAATGAAAAAAAAAGTGACAAAAAAGGATATTTAACAAAATAGTTAAATTTTCACCCAAAGAAATTAATATTTAAATAAACGGATGAATCTTCAACCAAAAAATGATTTGTCAACCAAATATTTAAATTAATAGATTAAATGCAACCCCCCCACAAAAAAACCAATTTTAAACAAAATACATAAATTTCGACTAAAAAAGATCAATTTTCATTTAAAAATATAAAACTTCAATTTTCACTTTAAAAAAAACTATACAATAAAAAAATAACATTTGAGTAAAAAAATGGATTTAAAAATAATAATAGATCATTTAAAATTGTAGTAAAAATTAATTTTAAATTAAAATGTTGAACTTTTAACAAAAAATGTAATTTTAATTAAAAATAATTAATTATTTATGTAATTTATATATAATAAATGTTTATATTTATATTTATATAATAAATTAATATAATTAAAAATTTCCAATTGAAAAAATAATTTCCTAAAAGTTTAAATAAAATGTATTTAAACTAAAATGATAAATCCTCAACTAAAAAAATAGTGAAACTAAAATTTTAACTTGAAAAAATTAAATATTCAAAAATTAGTACTCAAGCAAAGAAATGAATTTTTAAACAATAAGAAAAAATTTAACTGGTCGTACAACGTGAATTTTGAAGTAAAATGCTGAACTTGCAACGAAAACTTGCATTTTTAATTAAAAATAATTAATTACAAATTTAATTAATGATAATAATGTAAATATAATATGAAAAATTTTCACTAAAATAAAAACAACGAAATCATTGATTTTAAATTTTCAACCAACAAAATAATGTTCAATGAAAGTTAAATTTTTAACAAAATAAAATGTATTTGAACTAAAATTATAAAACACCACTAAAAAAATAATTAAATTTTGAATAAAAAATTTAAAGTTGATATTTTAATTTAAAAAATGTTTAATATTAAACTAAAAACAGATTTGTGATGTTTAACCAAAATAATGCAATTTTTTCAAAAATAGATGAATTTACCACCCAAGAAGATTAACTGAAAAAAAAAATTTTCAACCAAAAAGAACATATTTTTAACAAAATTGTAAAATTGTCAAAAAATTTGTTTAATTTACAACAAAAAAGTGAATTTTTAAAAAAATAGAAGAGGTTTTAGCTAATTAGAACACTTTTCTACCCAAAAAAAAGAGGAATTTTCAATAAAATATATAGATTTTCAACTAAAAAATATGAATTTTGAACCAAAATCAAGTTTTTTGAATGAAACTTTCTCAGTAACAGTGATAGTTAATATAATTTTACGAAAAATAAAATTGATCGTGCATATTTTTATTTTAAAATATATATATATTTTTTTTTTTAAATGATCAAATTAATTTAAAAAATCGAGTTTTTCATTGAAAATATTTTTTTGCACAAATTAACTTTGAAGGAAATGGAATATTTAAATATTGTAATAAATGAAATGCAAAAAAAGAAAAAAGTGCCGACAGCGATAAATTTTTAACCAAAAATATCCAACAAAATTTTTACTTGAAAATATTTCACAAAAAAAATTAACATTAAAGCAAAGAAAAGAATATTTAAACAAAAGTAAAATTTTAAATTTTGCAGTAAAAAAACGAATTTTCAATTAAAATACTGAACTTTCAAGAAAAACATACAGTTTTGATTAAAAATAATTAATTATTAATAATAATATAATTAGAATAATAATGTAAAAATAAGTTGAATAATAAAAAATGTTCAAGCAGAAAACTAAGTTTAAATAAAGTACTTAAATTTTCAACTTTTTTTATTTCAATTAAAATAACAAATTATCAACAACAAAAATAGTTGAATTTTAAACGAAAAATGTTAATTTATATTTTCATTTAAAAAAAAATTCATTTTAAACCAAAAGCAGTTGAGTTCTACTAGAAATTAAATTGAACTAAATAAATTAATTTTCAAATAAAATAGATAAATTTACGCGCAAAAATAAAATATTTACATTAATTATTTAAACAATTAATTTCAAACTACTAAAAAAAACAAATATTAAAAAAAGTTATATTTTTATCCAAATAAATTAATCTTTAAAGTTATCACTTTGAAAAAAAACTAAGAACAAAAATTGAAATAAATAAATATATTTATCAACAATAATAAAACATTTAAATTTGCGTTAAAAAATAAATTTTTAATTAAAATCCTGAAAAAACAAAAACATGCAGTTTTAATTTACAAATAATTAATTATTGATAATAATGTCATCATATGAAAATTTTTTTAAGTAACTAAAAGTTGTCAAAAAAAAAAAAAAATTAAAAAATGAAAACGCTGATGTTAAAGTTTTAGCAACCAAAAAAATGTTCAACAAAACAGTTCAGTTTAAAAAAAATGAATTGTGAATAAAATTAAAGACAAAAACAATTCCTTGTTTAATAAAAAAGAACGCCTTTTTACAAAATTGTTGAATTTTCAAAAAAGTAGTTTAATTTACAACAAAAAAGTGAATTTAAAAATAAATAATGTTTTAGCTAATTAGAACACTTTTAAACAAAAAAAAAAAAGAAAAAATTTCTAATAAAATATACCAATTTTCAACTAAAAAATATGAATTTTGAACCGAAAATTAAGTTTATTTTTCATCTTAAAATCTTTATTTATTGAAAATGTATCTTTTTGTTCAAAGGAAAGTTTTGAGTTTTCAATATGCTTTTTTAAATGAAAAAATCCCTGTTTTGATTGACTGTCATTCTTTTTGAAAAAAAATCTTTTATATCTAATTAATTTCTGTATTTATTTCAAATGCGTTAAAACATAAATCAAAATCTTAAAAAAAAAACGATAAAATCAATCAAATTCATCGATAATAAATTTACTTGTGCAAAAAGTTTTTAAAAAGCCTGTATTTTATTGAAAATATTATGTTTTTTACACAATTTAACTTCAAAAGAAACTAAATATTTAAATATTCAAACATTGTAATAAATAAAATGCAAAAAAAAGTGCCGACAGCGGGAATAGAACCCGAACCGCTCCCTATAAGTACAAGCAATAAAAGTAAAGGTATAAATAAAACCACTCGGTTTGACGAAACAAATTGATCAGTTATTATTATTGTAGATTGACAGTATAAAAAAGAAAACAAATGTACAAACGTAACAATAAAACGGCATTATAATCTATCCGTAACGTACAATATGGCTTCGCGCAGCGATTTTGCGCCGGAATACTTATTGCAAAATACATGCAATGGCAACCCTCCAATTCTTTTTACAAAAAGTACAGTAACTTACATTTCACGTCACTTCTCGATGCAGTCACAGCTGATATGAAAATTTTCAGGCAGTAACTTCTTCTCATATTCGTCAAATAAAAAAAAAAAAAAAAAATCTATAAATAATTTAGTCTCACTTAAAACTTAAGACTTTCTTTTCAAATTAAAAAAAAAAGAATAGTTCTTGCAACTTTAGATAAATTAAAAACAACAAAAAAATCATTAAAAAATTGTAAGAATTCTCTATAAAGAATATGACCAATGTAATCATTAAAAAAAAAAAGATGCTCCAAAATTGATCAGTTGATTCCGTTAAAATTGGAAAAATAACAAACCTGCGCTGCGTCGATGTATGAACGCGTGACACACTTTACAAACGCGATTTTCCATCCATGATTATTCTCTCAATCGTTCTCAAAATACTATTATCAAAATATACACACATTCGTCATCAATGCTTTGAAATAATGTACAGTGGATTTTCAAATGCGCCATTCCTGGACGATTTCCCAATCCATCACGTGACTTCAATCAAGAAAATTTAGAAATTTTTTTAAGTACATGAACAGAGAAGCTTTCAAATTCCGGCATTTTTGATTATCTCTGTCAGAAAAATGTTGACTTGATTAAACTAGTTTTCGGTGTGAAAGCACCACTATTGAATAGTGGTGTCTTCACACCGAAAAATTATTTTCCCTCTTTCCGCAATCCGGCCACCCTTAAAATAGAAGTCACGTCTAACTTTTGCAGCAAAATGGCACCTGCGGACGGGTGACCTCGAAACAATTTAGACCATATCAACAAAAAAAAAAAAAATTCGAAAAAATGGAATTATTGCTGATAAATGGTCTGGAGATCCGTGGACACTGAACGCAACAACAGTTAATAAATGGATGTTAATGATAACATTAGAGATAGCTTATAACAATAGCTAGCTGCTGATTCAAGCTGCCATCGTAAAACTTAGTGACTAGCAATCGGGCACGTTCGATACCTCGATTTAGGCCAATAGTCCACCGAGTAGGCCTGTCAATTTTTTTTTCTTTTCTTCTTCTTCTCTTAGAAGAAATGTGTCCCAATTGTCGAGGTATCCAAATATCCAGTGGAGAGTTACGAATGTTCAATGTACAATTCCGTTCTTTGAATTTGTTAATTAATTAATTATTTTCTAGTTTTGTAATTACAAGTCTTTGACGAAAAAACGTGGCACTTCGGAGGAAACTGTCGCATTGGACAGATCCCGGGAGAAGTTTCACGTAATTGGCGTCTGCTAGGTCATCACGGTATCCGTCAGATCGTCCTTTAGCCACTGTGGCGTTTTTTGTCCTAGGCGTTTTAGGAGTTTCAGCAAGGCCGTGTTGTGCGATAGGTAATACCTCTGAAAAGAGGAGAAAAAAAAAGAAGAGTTATTTCTCCATTTTTCCTTCGTGCAGAGGGAGCACTTTTGAAAAAATGAAAAATTTTAAAAGTATATTTTTTTCCAAATAAAAAGTAATCAGGTTACAAATTTATTTGAAAGGCTCTTTGACCAAAACGCCGATTTTCCATATTTTTGTTGTAGCTAGAATTATTCCTCAATAAAGTCACAGAAAACAAATTAATTTTCACAAATGAAGATTAGTATAATATTACGTCACACTCAGGCGGTAACGTCAAAATCTATCGTGTTGCGCATGCGTCGTGTCAACGAGAGCCCAGAGGTTCTGAGCCGGTTATATTACTTTGAGAACGGCAACGAGAATGAGACTATTACCGAGAAATAAATTCTCTGAGAATTTATGAGAATCTCAGAATTTATTTTATATTTGAATATTTTTACTTCAAAATTAAATATGGCGGTTTTTGTATACAAAAATAGTGAAAAATGTTTGATTTTTTGTTCTTTTAATTTTTTTTTTCAGACATAAAATGCTTAATATCTTAAAATTTCTTTAACCATCGGTGCACAAAATTCTCAAACTTTAACAGAAAATTTTTATATATGTTTTTCCTTCCAAAATGGCGGACAAAATACAAAAATGTTCCAAAAAATGGTTTTTTCCATCATCTTTGTTTTTCTCAAAACCTTCAAAGTTTAAAAAAAAGTTCCATGAAATAAAAATGTCTTGAAATTAACCATAGAACACTATGAAATTTTTTAAGATTTTTTCGAAAAAATTTTTGATTTTTCAAAAAAATTTGAAATCAACAAAAAAAAATTTCAAAAAATCTGAAAAAATTCAAGAATATTCTTTGACTGATTCTAAGAAATTTTTATTATTGGAAAATTTGTACCAGAGCCTATAGATTTCGGGAAATAATTGATCAAACTTCATGCGAATTCTTTTGCGCATGAAGTTTGATCAATTATTTCCTAAAATCTACAGGCATCTACAAAGAATATTCTTGAATTTTTTTAGATTATTTGAAATTTTTTTTTGCATTTTTCAAATTTTTGATGTAATGAAAAATCAAAAATTTTTTCTAAAAAAATTTCCAAAAATGTCATAGTATCCTATGGCTAATTTCAAGAAATTTTTATTCAATAGAACTTTTTTTTTAACTTTGAAGTTTTTGAGAAAAACAATGATGATTGAAAAAAAAAAAACAGTTTTTGGGACATTTTTGCATTTTGTCCGCCATTTTGGAAGAAAAAACATATATATATATAAATTTTTTGTTAAAGTTTAAGAATTTTGTGCACCGATGGTTAAAGAAATTTTAAGATATTAACGCGTTTTATGTGTGAAAAAAAATTATAATACTAAAAAATCAAACATTTTTCACTATTTTTTAAAACAAAAACCGCCATATTTAATTTTGAAGTCAAAATATTCGAATTTTGACGACGGATTTGAATTTAGCTTACCCAAAAACATAAGAAATAGTACTTCTGATCTATTTATTATTTTATTATACCCATTAATTTTGCGGTCAAACTCATGTTATAAAATTGATAGTTCCCCTTATAAAAAAAATTGTTTTTTTTTTTTTATGAGAAATTCATCTGTTTCAGTACAAAATTGATCTTTTTTGGATAAAAATGCAACTATTTTGTTAAAAATTCATCCTTTTTGGTAGAAAAAATTCGTCTTTTGGGATTGAAAATTAAATTTTTTTCGTAGAAACTTATTAATTTTTTTTTTGTTACAAAAATTCAATTTTTGATGCTACGTTTTTTTTTATATTTTTATTTTTTGTTTGAAAATTCAATTTTTATAAACAAAATTCGTCTTCTGGTTTGAAGGTTTAATAATTTAGATAAACTTTATTTATTTTTTGAGTAAAAAAATCTTGATTTGTTGAAAATTCGTCTTTTTGGTCTTAAAATTGGTTACAAATTCAATTATTTTGTTAAAAAACCAGTATTTTATTAAAGAGTTATCTTTTAAAGTAGAAAAAATTTTTGTTTGTTTCAAATAAATTACTACATTTAAAAATTTTTAATTTGTTAATTTGTAATTTATAATTTGTATATATATTTTGAATGCAAAAAGACGATTTTTTAACTGAAAAAGATGAATTTTAATAAAATTTTTTTAATTCTCTACCAAATAGTTGAATTTTTATTCAAGAAAAATATATTTCTGCTTAAAAGAAATTTTCGAAAAATTCAAGTAATTCCAAAGAATTTCAAAAATTTGAAAGAATTTTGGTTTAATTAATTTCTTGAGAAAGTGATTCAACCAAATCTTTCAAAAAAAAAGTTGAATTTACTATTAAAGAAGATTTCATTTAATTTTTCAGGATAAAAATATAATTTTTTAACCAAGAAATAAGTTTCTATGAAAAAAATGGAATTTTGAATTCAAAAAGAAGATTTTTTAACTAAACAGATAAATTTTTAACAAAATTGTTGAATTCTCTACCAAATTGTTGAATTTTTATTCAAAAATATGGAATTTCTCTTAAAACAGGTACATTTTTATTATATATATTTTGAAATAGTCTTAAAATTCGTCTTATGTTTTAAAGGTTTAATAATTTAGATAAACTTTTATTTATTTTTTGGGTAAAAAATCTTTATTTGTTGGAAATTCGTCTTTCTGGTTTTAAAATTCTTTTCTCTTGCTGTATAAATTTCATTCTTTTTTATTAAAATTTGAACTATGACACTTTTTCGTTTGTAATTTGTCTTTTTAGGTTGAATATTTAACTGTTATGTTAAAAATTCAATTATTTTGTTAAAGAGTTTTCTTTCAAAGTAGAAAAAAATTTTTGTTTGTTTCAAATAAATTAATATATTTGAAAATTTTAAATTTGTATATGAAACACTGTAATTCCTGAATATGTCTGAGCTAGAAAATAATTTATATTCAACCACTGATATAACCTGAACAATAAAAATATTATTAAAAATCATAAATTCTTGATTTCTCTTAAATTCTTTTAAATTCTCTTGAATTTTTGTAAAATAGGTTTAAAAAAAAAAACAATTATTTCATTATTTCATGTGAGTTTCAATCCATATTATGCCAAGAATACGAATAATAGACGACTGGAATTTAAATACGAATTCTAACCTAACTTTTAGATCAGATTTTTAAATCGTGAATAATTCATATATAAATTAATGCAAATTTACTTTAAGTTCATTTTTGCTTCAAAATAAGTCTCTTTAAGTTTATAATTGTTTGAAAATCACAATAAAGAGAACAATAATCAATTCTTTTTTTTTTTTTACAAAAATATTTCTCTCGAAAAGTGTGGTTTTTCATTGTATAATATGTAAATTCCATCAAAACACTTTGTTTCCGATAAAGACTTATTTTTATGATTTAATAAATAGTTTAAACGTTCAAACAAAAAATTGTTAAAACACTTTTATGTCCAAATTAAGATGAATCTTTAAAATCGTACCTATTCTTTTTAGTTCGAATTTTTGTCACCAGGAGACGCATTGCAGTTAAACCATTCCCAATAGAAAATTGCATTTTTTCGTCAACTTTTCGGTTGAAAATTCAACTCTTTTTTTGAAATCTTGTCCTTTTTTATTTTAAAGTTTACCTGCTTCAGCAGAAATTGAATATTTTTGTTTTTATAAAAATACAAAAGTTTGGGTAAAAATTAAAACTTAACTATTTCCTAGAAAATCGTCTTTTTTTTTAATTTATATGTTGGTGTTGAAAAGTAAATTGAAATATTTTCTGGATGAAAGTTTTATTTGTAAAAAAATTTGTTTTTTATTATAAATTCATTTGTTTCAGTACAAAATTGATCTCTTTTGGATAAAAATGCAACTATTTGCTAGAGAATTCAACAATTAAAAAAAAAATCATCTTTTTTGGTTAAAAATTCGTCTTTTTGAATTAAAAATTTCATTTTTTTTTTGTAGAAAACTATTTCTTTTAACAAAATTCATAGTTTGATCGTAAAAACTTGACTAATATACTTTTCAACCGAAAATTCAACTATTTGTTTAAAATATTTGTTAAGAAATCCCTTTTTTTGTTAAAGATTTATATTTTAAGTTGGAAAGTTATCTCGTTGATAAAAAATTTAATTATCTTGTTATAAATCAATCTTTTTAAATTGAAAATTCAACTACTTGGGTCGAAGTTAAACTACATTGTGAAATTTTTTTTATTGATTTTTGAACAGAAAATGTAACTTTTCCATTTTTTAAGATTGATATTTTTTAGTTGAAAATTCGCGTTTTTTTGTAAACAAATTATTTTTTAGTTTGAAATTTCCTTTTTTTTTACGTAAAAATGCATCAGTTTCGTGGAAAATAATTTTTTGCTGAGCAGTCAAATTTTTTGATTTGAAAATTGAATTTTTGTGGAGAAAATTTGTATTCTGGTTTGAAGGTATCGTTCGAAGCGCCTCTTGTGGAGAAGCGTTGAAATACAAGTATTCCAATTGGTATTATTTTTAAGTAAAAGTGTTCCAAATTGTTCACTTTTAAATTAAATTTTAAAAATTGGACAGTTTTATTAGAAAAGTTTGGGAATTTTTATCATTTCTATTTCAAAGTTTAGAAAATGAAACAATTTTATTTTAAATATGAGAATTGCGAATTTCAGTGATTTAAGGTTATAAGAAAATTTCGAAAGTAGGACAATTTTAAAACGTAAAAATAAAATATTTTCCAAATTCAGATTACAATTTTTGTTTAAATAGTCAATGTTATAAGAAAGGAATTGAAATTGGTTTATTTCTAATTTAAATAATATAAAATTGAACAATCTTATTTTGAATTGAAGAATCTCGAATTTTAATAATTTAGGAATAAAATTCCGAAAATAGGAACAGTTAAAAACTTTAAAAAGGAAATATTTTTAGATTAATATTCTCAAAATTCGCAGCAACTTTCTTCTGAAGATTATGCTTTTTGCTATCAATTTTCTTATTGGTTAAAAATTTAATAATTTTTTTTCAATAAATAAATAATTCATCCGTTCTAGGAGAAAATTCATCTTTCTTGAATAAAAATGTAACTTTTCGGGTAAAAATTCATCCTTTTTTATTAAAAAATCGTCTTTTTGGATTGAAAATTCAGTTTTTTTGTTCGTGGAAAATAATTTCTTGTTTAAAAATTCATATTTTGATCGTGAAAACTCGACTGAAATCTTTTTTAATCGAAAATTCAACAATTTTCTTAAAAACGCACATTTTGATTTAAAACTTTATCTGTTTTGGAAAAAAAATATTGTTTTTAAATGAAAATGCAACTTTTCCGTTAAAAATCATTCTTCTTTGCTTCAGTATACAACTAATTTGTTTAAAAGATTAAATTAAATCACTTTTTTTTCTTAAAGATTTATAATTTGAGTTGAAAATTCATCTCTTTAGTTGAAAGTTTAATTATTTTGTTGACAATTGTTCGTTTTCAATTGAAAATTCAACTACTTGGGTAAAAATTAAACTACATTAATAAAAACAAATTTTTGAAGGCTTGTATGTCTTTGATTGAAAATTTAATTGTTTTGTGAAAAATATATATTTTAAAAAATTCATTTTTAAACAGAAAATGTAACTTTTTTCCGTTTTTTAAGACTGATTTTAGTTTAAAATTTAATTTTTGTTGGATAAAAATTCATTAGTTGCGTGAAAAATTAATTGTTTGCTGAAAAGTCATATTTTTTGTTTTGAAAATTTAATTTTTCTAGAAAAAATTTGTCTTCTGAGTTTAACGTTCAATAATTCAGATAAACTTTCATTTATTTTTTTAGTGAAAAATATTTGTTGGAAACTCGTTTTTTTTTTGTATAAATTTCATTCTATTTTGATTCAAATTTGACTTTTAAGGTTGAATATTCTACTTTTATCCTAAAAATTCAATTATTTTGTCGAAAAAGTATTTGGTTAAAAACTCATCTTTTATAACAAAAAAGATATTTTTTATTTGAAATAAATTTAAAAATTTGAAAATTAAATTGGTATATGAAATGCTTTTTTATTCCTTTTATAAAATATTATATATTAAAAGTATTAAAATATTAATTATTTAAAATTAAAAATTAGTTTCTCATTTTTCCGCAAGAGGCACTATGAGCGATTTCACGCGTCCAAGTTTTCACAGAAGTAAAAAAAAACTCAAACGATATCATTAAAAAGTTGTAAGATTGCATTCTTCTTTCTCACATTATTGTAAATAATTCGTATTTTTTCAAAAATTTATGAACAATTATATTATTTTTAATGAAAAATGACGAAAAACGTGAAAAATTGCGACATAAAATAACCATCGATGATTTTTATCTCAAGAAATAAGTTACCTGCAATAATTTGTACGATCTCTCCTCCATCGGCGGATACTGTCGGCCTTTACTTTTGCCGAGGCACTTGGTCCGATCCTCATTCGTCACCTGACAAAAGAATCCTTTCTTCGGATCGTATCTCAGGTGCGTCGAGTAATTAAAGGCCGGCGTTATTTTCAAAAACCTCTGCAACTCATGCAGAGTCTCCACCGGATTTTGTCGCAATTGCTCGCCGTCGATTATGAGAAGTTGCTGCGGAGCGTAATTGGAGAGCCATCTTTCCAAATGCTGGGCGTACTTCCCGGGATTTAAACACCTTGAATTTAAGTATTCGTTACTAGAAATATTTTCGACGCGGACGATTTTCATTTGATTGCCGTCTACCTGTTCCACTTGCCCCCTCCACTCGGCTTCCCCTCACTTCGCTGAGTGAGCGCGGGACGCTGAGTGAGCGCGAGCCATTGTGTCGAGCCTTCCCAGCCTGGGGATTCCTTTGTCCTAACGAGGAATAAAATACGAAACGCACATATTTTCTAATTTTGCAATCGGCAATTTAAAAAACAGTTGATTTTGTAGAAAATTCATCTCTTGTTAATTCAACTGTTGAATTTTGTAAAAAAAGATTATCTCTGGGAAAAAATGTGGAATCTTGAACCAAACAGATTCATTTTATACAAAAAATGCGCATTTTCAAACGACATACAGGGAATTTCTACAATATAGTTCAATTAAAAACTAAAAAGAAAATTAAATATGTGAATTTTTTAATTGAAAAATTAATTTTTCAACAAAAGAGATAAAGGTGCAACTACAATGATAAAGTTTCAACCAAAAAAAAATTATTCTTAGTTAACAAAATTAATTTTAAATATAAAGATAACTATTTTTCAAGCAGATATGAATTTTTAACTAAAATTATCAATTTTCAACTAGAGAAAATGAATTTTGAACAAAGTAGTTCAACTATTAAGTTATAAAATTCAATATTTCATCATTTTTAGCTGTGAATTCTTTGAATGTATTCAATTTTAAGTATGCCTTTAACATTCTTTAATTTCACATTACCGTTTAATTTAATTATTTAACCAAAGATTGAGTTTTATGATTTTTGCAGCTATAAAATATTATTATAACGATACAAATTTTCTATTTATCATCTCCACTTTTGAGAATTATATTAATATTTTTTAATACGAATAATTATACCAAGTTCTTTTAATCTATATTATTTAATTTTTAATGTATTATTAATAAATTTTTAAAGACCAGTTGATTTAATATCAATAAGATTCTGTTGATTTATCTCAACGAGAATCTGAATTTTTATTTTTTATTCAGAAAATTTTTCATTGAAATAGAAAAATAATAAAAGAAATTATAAATATAAAAGACGTTATTAATATTTTTCAGAGAAATTTTCCTTTCTATCAATACACTAAATTTATAATTTTAATTTTAAAAAGATTTTTACCTGTGATTTTAAATTTGAAGTTATATTTTAATGCTCATTAAGAAATTAAATATATATAAAATTTTTTTAAATTCAAAATGTGATAATCTGCACAGAAAAATTTAAAGAAAAAAATAATAATATATAAAATTCTTTGGCATTAATTTTCAATATATTCCAAATTGCATGAGTGGAATCCTTCAACATTTTAGTTTATTGTATAATTAAATATTAATAATTATGGACCAATTAATAAAATATAAATAGAATATCAATTTAAAAATCACGGTAAAAATGTTTTCAAATTAATATGATTAATTTATGGTATCGATATCGAGGAAAATATCCCCGAAAAAAAATAATAGAATGAATTATTAATAAAATTGTAATAAAAAATAAAAATTTGTATGACAAATTTCCACAATAAAAAATATAAATGAAGCACTTATTAAAATAATTATTCCATATTAAAAAATAAAAATTGAAGCAAATATCCCTCTTATATATTCTGCGTTTAAACCGGATACTAATTTTAAAAATTGGAGGCAATACACCAAAAAATCTATTTATTGTAAAAACATTTTAGAAATGTAAAAATTCATTGAAACCCTTGCATAGTTAAATAATTGATTTCAACCTTTAATGTGAGATTAAACAATTTTTAAGGAATTCTTAAAATTTTATACTTTCAAAGAATTAGCAGCAAAAAATTAATTAATTTTTGAACTTGATAGTTGAACTACTTTGCTAAAAATTCATTTCCATTTCTTAAATGTTTATTATTTTTATTGAAAATTCATCTCTTGTTGAAAAATCATTTAACTATTCAGTTGAAAATTCCACATTTAAATTTTCCAGCGACAAATTTGCTACAAAGTTCAAAAGTTAAATTAACAAAAGACAAATTTTCTACAAATTTAAAAAGTGGAATTTTTAACAGTAAAGTTTTTTACAAAATTCAACAGTTGAATTGTCAACAGACGAATTTTCTAAAAAATGAACTGTAGAATTTTCAATCCCAAATACGATTCCAGGTATAATATTTTTAAATTGTTAATTTCAAAATTTAAAAAATTGCATTTTTCGAATTTTATTCCTCATTAGGACAAAGGAACCCTCACGATGGCAAGGTTCAACACAGTGGATCGCGCTCACTCAGCGACGTAAAGAGAAATCGAGTGGTGAGGGTAACTCGAATAGGTAGACCGCGATCAAATGAAAATTTCAAAGAATTGGCAGTTGAAACTAATGATAAGTTTTTTAAAAATTGTTTTGTTTTTGTATTAAAAATTATTTTTTTAACTAAAAGTAATTTTTTTATTGAAACTTTATCATTTTAATTTTATATTGATCTCTTTTGTTAAAAAAAAATGAAGTCCTTTGTGCAAAATTAATTTTCTAATCTTAAAATGTAACTATTCAATTTTCGATTGAAAAGTGTATTCTTTTTAGTTGTCAATTGAACTATTTTGTAAAAAATCCACCTCTCTCTGAAAATTTGCTTTTTTGGTATAAAATCAATCTTTTTGGTTGAAAATTCCACATTTAAATTCTCTAGCTAGAAATTTGCTGAAAAATCCAAGAGTTGAATTGTCCAAAGACGAATTTTCTAGAAAATCAACTGTATGATTTTCAAAAACACTACGAAAATTCCGTAATGCTGGCTAGCCAATGTCAAAGCATAAGCTAAAATATGCGACAACTTATTCAAATTTTATTCTTTTCATTGCAATTGAAATATCGTGACATATCTGAATAGAATATTTTTAAATTGCTGATTGCACAATAAGAAAATTTGTATGTTTCGTATTTTATTCCTCATTAGGACAAAGGAACCCCCAGACTGGCGAGGCTCGACACAGCGGCTCGCGCTCACTCAGCGATGTGAGGGGAAGTCGAGTGGAAGGGGTAAGTCGAATAGGTAAACGGCTATTAAATGAGAATTTAAAAGAATTAACAGCTTAAAAATTAATCAATTTTGCAATTTAATGGTTGAAATCCTTTGTTCAAAAATCATTTTTTATTTTGAAGATTTTTATATTGATCTCTTTCGTTAAAAAATATTTTTCTAATCTGAAGATTAAACAATTCCATTTTTGTTTGAAAATTAATTTTTTTAAGTACAACAATTTTCTGGATATTTCTGTGAAAATTGATGTATTCTGTTGAAAATTCGTTTTTAAAAAATAGAAGTTAATTTTTTTAACTGCATATTCAAGTATTCTATTTTCGATTGAAAGATGTATTTCTCTTAGTTGTAAATTGAATTATTTTCTGGAAAATCCATCTGTCTCTAGAAATTTCCTGTTTTGCAGAAAATGAATTTTTTTGGTTGAAAATTCCACATTTGACTACGGAAAATTCCATAATGCTAGCTAGCCAGTGTCAAACCATAAACTAAAATCTGCGACAACTCATTCTAAATTACATAATTAATTGCAAATGACACATCGGTTTGAACCGCAAAAAATGTAAATTCCAAAATTATTTTTAAATTTCGCATTGAGAAATAAAAAAATGTGTACGTTTCGTATTTTATACCTTATTAGGACAAAGGAATCCCCCACGCTTGAATGGCTCGACACAGCGTCCCGCGCTCACTCAGCGACGTGAGACGTGAGCTAAAGTCGAGTGGATGAGGTAAGTGGAACAGGTAAACCGCAAAGGAGGCGTATTTCGAATACAGTGCTGGGAGTTTAAGGAAAAAAGAGCCTTTGGGAATGGAAAAGGAGAGAATAAATTCTACATTTCAAAGAAAAATGATCTAATCCAAGAAATTGTCCTTACCTGTTGCGAAGATCTCGGAGTGGCTTTGGTGCGGTATCACTCGCTGTGATAACAGAATGAAAGGAATAATTTTTAGCCACAGGATCGCCGTGAACTTTTGTGTGTTGATACCACGAATAGGCTCTCCTCGCCGGAGAAAGCAGAATTGTAATTAATTTTGCTTTTGGTAAAAGAGCATGTGCTCTTTTCGGCACGAGTTCACCGTCGAAATAAGTCGCTGACTTTTCGAACAAGTAGCGCGAACTCTCGTTCTTCGTCGCTGGGAAGAAGCTCATGTACCAGTCGAGGCCCTTATAATAATTTTTCCCGTTGAAAAATTGAATTTCCTCGAAGGTGTCCGGACTCGGTAAGTTGCTGCTTATGGCCGGATGGATTGAAAGGAATGTGTAAAGAGCAGTTGTGCCCGTCTTTTGAGGCCCAATTACCAAAAATCTTGGCAGCTGATCGCAGGTTTTGTTCCTGGACCAGATCTTCTGGTGTCGCATATCATCACAGGGATTCTTTCAATGAGAAATTAATATTAAGATAATGAAATATAAAAGAGGGTTTAGATCTTGAGATTTAAAGAAACTTACTCCCCAGACAGGATCCGCTTCTTCCGGATAAAGCTGGAAATACCGTTCTCCAAGTTGGAGAGGTGGCGCACTCGAAAGTCTGAGATTCGTCCAACATTGGATAAATTTAATAACCGATTCAAAGGTGTAAAGAGCTAGTCGATCATTTCCATAATTCGACATATGAGTCATGAAGATGTTGATCTGCATTAATAAATTAGAAATAAATAAACAATATTGAAAGAAAAAAATGTTTTAGTTTGTATTTTAGGGCTCATAAAAATAAAGATGTTTTTGGGTTATCGGAAACCTCGATGAATTTCACCATTTCACCACATATTTGCTACGAAGATTCATTGTCGAAAATTTATCAAATATTTCTCGATTCTTTCGCAATTTTTAAAAGTCCTGAATATCTTTTAAAAAGATTCGAACTTTTCATAACATTTTGTAAAATCCTATTGAGCATTGTTTAGATAGGAGTTTTACTAAAATGCATTAATTAAGGCGAATTTAAGTAAACAATCGTGATGTAGCTTTACTTTAAAGAAAGGCCATTAATTTAATTATTGTTGGCAATTTGGAAAATGTGCGATTAGGTAAACGATAAAAAATTACAATGTGCCGTAATTGAGGTGTTTAATATATTAAAACATTAATTTTGCATATGAAAATTAAATTTAAAATTGTATAGCTTCAAGAAAATAATAAATTTATTCTTTTCATCTCCAAAATTGATGTTCTTAAAATAAAGTAATAAAATTATTTAATGTAATAAAAATAAATAAAGATAGAAGTATTAATAAATTACAAAAATTTATACTTTTATTTAATGAAATTTTTATTTCTTTAAACCTTAATTGCCGGGAATGCCGGCGACTTATGCCATAATAGAATTTCTCAAGAGATTTTGAATGATTTCAAAGAACTTGAAGGACTTTTAAAATAATGCAGAAAAATTGAATGATTTTGAAGAAATTTCAAAGACTTTTTAAAGAATACAAAAAGTTTAAAGAATTTGCAAGAAATTTTATAAGATTTTCAGCCCGTTAAAGTGATTAATAAAAAATTTCAAGCGAGTTACTGTAAAGTTATTTAATTTTTTTTTCAATATTTGAAGAAATTTATGAAAATTCAAAGGATCTTAATTAATTGTACTTGATTTCGAAAGTTTTTAAATGATTTTAAAGAAGTTGAAGGGATTTAAAGAAATTTTGGAGAAGTTTAAGGATTTTCAAGAAATCTGACAGAAGTTATAAAAATTCAAGCGATTTAAAAGAATTATTGTGGGGACTTGACCCAATTTTAAAGTTTCCTTCTAAAGGATTTACAAAGAATTCAAAAAGATTTGAATAAACTCAAGAGTTTTAAGGAGTCTAAACAAATTTAAAGGATTCTAAGAGGTTTTAATTAATTTTAGTCAATTTTACAATATTTTAAATGATTTCAAATAAGTTGAAGGAAGTTAAAAAAAACTCGGAGGACTTTAAGGATGTTCAAGAAAAAGTTTCTCTTTAAATGGTTTAAACATAATTTAAAAATAAGCCAATGAAGTTTAAGGATTTAAAATGATTGTAAAGAAGTTGAAGGGATTTGAAAAATAAAAATTCGGAGAGTTTAAGGATTATGAAGAAATCTTAAAGGATTTCTAAGAAGTATCATAGTCTTTGATAATTTTTATTTTCTCCTTGTACCTTTTAAAGAGCAAAAATAATCGCTTGAAATCTTTGAAAGACACCCTTTAACTCACCGCCAAAATAAAAAAATTTTGACCGCCAACTATCACAACAATTCAACCTAACCTCGATCAAGGCACATTATATTTTTTTTTGATGGATTATCCAAATCACACACTTCCCAAATTGCTAAAAATAATTAAGAAAATGGCTTTTCTGTCTGAAAAGCAGTCATATCACAATTTTTCACTAAATTTTGTCCACAAAAACTAATTTTAGTCAAACTTCTATATAATCAATCCCAGATAACAATTCGTGCGCGCACGTTTCGCGCACGAAATGCTTGCAAGAATGCACCACATCTAAGAGCATTCTGTGGATGCGCCTTTAGTGCGTGCACAATGCTTCGCCAATGTCAGCATGTAAGAACTTATTATGAACTAAATAAAATGTATAAAATCGAAAACGAATTTTTAACAAACAGTTACAATTTCAGAGTAAATAATAAATAATTAATTATTCATTTTGTAGTTACTATTTATTTCATAAAAAGAATTTTTTTTAATACTCATTTTGAATTCAGCGCCAACCGCGGACAAGGTAAGCGCGACCCTGACGCAAGCGCAGTAGCTCATGGCGGCCACATTGCCATCACTGGCGGACTTTATACTTTATAGTGCTTGTTCTCTAAAGTTTAACACTGACAAATCTAAAGTAATTCCAGTTCGGCGGTTTGACGCTTTGGTCGAATATGCATATTCAAAGGAGATTTATATTGATCTTGCATTCGACACAAGAATATTAAATAGGTTATTATCCTCTGCGCGTGCGAAGAGGGTCTTAAAATTGTGTATTTATAATAAAATAAAGTACGAAAAAGATCTAATTTGAAAGTTTTATTTAAAAAATGGAAAATTATGACATATTTAATAGGGTACCTAAACGAATTATGGAAGGGGAACCATTTGTCGCAGAAACACTTGATATATTTTAAATTAAAATTTAATACATCTAATTTTTGTGATGATAAAAGCAAACCCGAACCTTAAAAAGAAAAACTTTTATCTTTGATCTCCGACAATTGGATCTCTTTTCGTACTTTATTTTATTAAAAATAAACAATTTTAAGACCCTCTACGCACGCGCACTGAGTGCTTGCGTCATGCGTGCATGCACGTGCGCTGCACGACATGCCTGGCAAATGCGCTTCCATCTACTTGCTGATCTGAACGCACGTCGTGCGTGAAAATATGCACGGCGTGTCATGCACGCATGGTGCGCTAGATTTTTTTTTTATCTGGGAACCTTCAAAAAGAAAAGCATCTTCGTAACGAATATGCTTTCATGGTGAAATGGATCGAATGTTTTCATTAACAAATAATGAATTCTTTATTAAAAAACCTTCCCATTACGAGACCAAAGGCAAAAAAAAACTTTATCAAAAAAAAAAAAAAAATGTATTGACTCACCGGATTGTAGACAATAGTCTGAAAGAGCTCTCCCCCTTGGATCGACTCATCAAGTTTGTCGCGGCCACCCGGATATCTTTCGATAAATATCGTATGCGTAAACAAACCGCATGTCTGTCGCGGAAGAACCTGAAAATAAAAAATAAATAAACTTTCTGCAATTTTCCTTAATTAGCTGCTCTCCTAATCAAAAGAAATTGCAGCAAGACTTTAAATGTCGCAATAAAGAAACTCTTCCCGACCTTTCCTACTGCTTTATTAATTCTTTGCGCGATAACTCGCTACATTTTTTTTTCTTCAAGGTAATTCATTTTCTTGAAAAGGTCACAGACTTGCTCGCATTATCATTCCTCTGTTTATAAATTCAGCATTTCAAATTAAATAAGTTTATCTTATCTTCCGTTTTTCTGTTAGGAATGCAACGTCGACTTTAATAAAGAGCTTCCAATTACAATGTGAAGATTTCAGTATGAAGTTTATTTCTTGGAAATGAGAATTACGGCTCGCCTTTTCAACATCACAATTAAATTGTCACGATATCGATATCATAATGTGGAGTGCTCTAAATTTTTATGATTTCAAGTAGAAATATATTGCATTTTCAAAAAAAAAAAAAAAAAAAAAAAATGAATAAATGAAGTTTGAAACTGAAGAGAAAAATTTTGAAAAAGAAAAATTAATTTTCAACGTAATTAATTGCATTTGCAACCCAATACTTACATATTTAACTTGTTAGAATGGTTTTTTCACCAAGCGATCGAATTATAAATTAAAAAATATGATTTGAAGTTTAAAAAAAACAAGTGGCTTTTAAAACCGGAAACGAAGAATTTTAAATAAAAAAGTTAATTTGCAACTGAATTTTTCAATTTGAAAATCAGAAAGATGAATTTTCTTAAAAAAAAATTAATTTTTAATCTGAAAATATTAATTTGTACGAAAAAAGTACACTAATAACCAAATAGTTGAATTATCAACTAAAAAAGATGAGTTATCAATTAAAAATAAAACCATAAAATGTTCTTTTAAAAAATTGAATTTGCAAAAAGAAACTATGAATTTGCAAAGAAATTTAATTCAACCTTAAAAGAAGAATTTTTAATAGAAATGCTGAATTTTCAATAAATAAGATAAATTTTTTATCCAAGAAGACAAATTTTCAACAAAATACATAAATTTTTTACCAAATAGTTGTATTTTAACTAATAAAGGATACAATTTTAATAGAAAATGGAATAGACACATTTTCAGGTAAAAATTAATTTTTAAGGAAACAAAATTTTTTTTAGTAAAATAAATTTTTCAATACAATTATTAATCGTTGCCGAAAAAAATTACTTTTCTACCCAAAAAGACGAATTTTGTACGAAAAATTGGAAATGTTAAAAGAACAGTTAATTTTCAATAGAGAAAAATTATTTTTGAACAAAAAAGAAAGATAAGTTCTGAACTAAACATGGAATCAATACATTTTCCGTAAAAAATTCAATTTTTAACAAAAAAGTTGAATCTTTAACAAAAAAGCTGAATTTTCAATAAAAAAGATTATTTTCATACCTAAAAAGGCAAATTTTTAACAGAATACAAACATTTTCAACAAAAATTACGAATTTTAAACAAAAAATTTAATTTTTAATCCCACTGTATTAATTTTTGGAAAAAAATTCAGTTAACAACCAAATCGTTTAACTTAAAAATAAAATTATAAATCTTTGAAAAAAATGAAGTTTCTTCCCGAAAACACGGATTTTGTACAAAAATATGATTTTTCAACAGAAAATTTAATTTTCAATCAAGGAAAATGAATTTTCAACGAAAAAACACAAAATGACAAAAAAGAAGAATTATCGCAAAAATCCACGAATTTTTTAACGGTTAATTGAATTTTTAACATATAGGAAATACATTTTCAACCAAAAATCAAAAATAGTTAAATTTTCAGATAAAAAATTAATTTTAACAAATCAACTAAATAAATAAATTTTTAAATAACTTTTTTTTCTACCAAAAGAATTTAATTGTTAACAAAAAATAGGAATTTTCAAAAGAAAACTTCTTTTTTAATTTAATTAATTAATTAATTAATTTTACAAGAATTAATTTTTGACAAGGAATTAATTTACATCCGAACAGTTGAATTTTGATCTGGAATTATGATCACAAAAAAAATGATTTCATAAGCAAGATTAATATTCTACTCAAAAAGAGGAAACATATTTATAATTTAATTTTTAATCAAGAAAAATGAATTTTAAGCCAAATAGTTGAGTCCTGAAGCAAAAACAAAAAATGTTAACAAAATAAATGCATTTTCTCAAAAATAGTTCAATTTATATCTTATAAGCAATCAAATTTCAACCAAAAATAAAATAGTTCCATTTTAAAATAAAAAAATAACTTTTAAGGATTTAATTTAACCTTTAACGAAGTAGTTTAATTTTGAACAAAAAGGGATGACTTTTCAACAAAATAGTTATATTTTAACGAAAATAATTAAATATTTAAACAGATAGTAGAATTTTTAAATTATAGATAATAACTTTTTTAACCAGAAATGGAATATGTAAATTTTCAGATAAAAAAATGAAATTTAAACAAATAAACAAATAATAATTTGTAACAAAATAGTTGAATTGTCAACCAAAAAAGATGAATTTTTATTTAAAAAGTTGAAATATCAGCCAGAAATGATTAATTTTTATACAAAAAGAGGAATTTTCTACATAAGAGTTATACGCTCTATTTGAAAAGTTGAATTTCCAGCCCGAAAATATGAATTTTGGCCAAAAAGAGAATAATTTGAAACCAAATAGGTGAATTTTCAAGTAAAATGATAAATCTTCAACGAAATAAAATTAATTATTTACCAAATAGTTCAACTTAACACGGAAAAATTAATTTAAAAACAATCAACTCTCCACGAAGCATGTATGTAGCTGCAGAAAGAATGGTTGAATTCTCAACCAAAATCGGTTAATTTTCAACCAAACTGTTGTATTTTTAACCCATCAAATATTCCATTTTCCAACGAGGTTTCTAAAATTACTTCGCGTCTTTATTGCTGCTATAAAAAATGTTTTCTTTCTAGATCGTAAAGCAGAAGAGTTGACGAAATAAGAAGTACGCATCATTTTATCGTCCTAGCTTTACTTTTTTTTTGCAAAATCACATACCGGCGCACGGTAGAGTTTCGAGTTAAGGGAGGAGCCTGGAAAGGAGATTCAAAAGCTTTTTCTAAGATTCGCCTACCATAATGTTGCGATGAATAAAGCCACGCCTGAGGCGAGCCGGTCTCAAGTGCGGATATTCCTCGGTGCTGGTTGCTTTAATGTTCCAGACTTTCTTCCAAGCCTCGTAGAGACCCTCGTGGACGGGATAGACTCCCGAGTGGTGCGGACTCACGCTATATCCGCTTCCGGTTGGAATTCCGTGGTCCTTAGCGAACTGCTTGTTCAGCGCCATGTCCAGCTGCAGATGCGTTACATTCTCGTAAAGGTGTGGCTGCTGATGATTCCACATGTGGGAAAACCACGTAAATCTAAAAAATTTTGGTTCTATTATTGCCAAATGACCCCTACTCCACCTCGGCGGATTTACTTCCCCTCTTTTCCCCTAATTTATTCCCCAAACTTCACCTTTCGCTTCACCGCCTTTTCCTAACTCTCCCCACTTGACCTCACTATCATCCATCAATTCCCCTACATTCCCTTCTCACCGTTCCCCCTTCAGGATATTTGTTTATTGTAAAATTTAATTCGCACCTGTCGACGTTCTCGAGCAACATGTCGTCCCCCAGATTCTCCTCGGATGTTCCGTGATGAAAATACTTCCCGGAAAACCCCAAGTTGAATTTGAACCCCGGCACGAGAGTTTGTATCCTCTGTTGAGTAGCTAGCAACGCCAGGACATCATCCTTTTTTAACCGGGTGCCTTTTTCTCCCACGAAAATATCATCCACATCCACAAGAATCATTCGGTTCAAACTCAAACTCAACTGTCCATGAGACAAATATGATAACGAGTCCAGCAGCAAGAGCTTGTGTAACCAAAACCGAAGACTGCCGCCAAACAAGACACGTTGAATTCCGTCGTATCTCCCATGGTCCTGAAATTTAGAAAAAAAAACAACATTTTACATTTTTTATTTGTTTAGATATTTCGATTATTCCATTCCGTATTACCTGGGCTATATGTCACATGCGCCGAAGAAAGAAGGCTTACTCTAAAAAAAATGTAAATCGAGGTTTTTATACCTTTCGACAGTTTCTGAGTTGCTCTTTTTGATAAAACCATAGAAAAAAATTTCCGAGCGTTATTATTGGTAATAATTGAGTTGTTAGGTTGCCGAGAAATGGGGCTTTCGCTCGAGAGTTCGAGATCCCGTGAAATACCTCCCACCACTTACCACTCACCACCAAATCTCCGCATCTCACGTATACCGCGTCCGTGAGCCACATCTACGACCTATCTCTTTCCGTGTGAATGCCGTTGTAAGTGGAGGGAAGATTTCGTGAGTCTTCCCCCTCTCCTAACTATTACTTCCTCTGTTTATTCTCTACAATATTTATAACTTTCAGCGACTATTGCCTTAATAATGTATTGCTTGGATTCACAAATAACTTAAGTATCCATTGAATTAAATAATTATTGCCACTACTATCTACTCCATAGACTCATTAATACTGCGAATAACTATTTCCCGAACAAACTATTGCCCAAGCAATATATAACCTCCACTATCTATTACTGCCTCTGTATATTGCTTCAACTACCTATTGCTTGCACCCTCTATTGTCTCATATCGTTCTTACCGAAACAATGTATTGTCTCGATTCACTATTACCTCAACTCTCTATTGCCTCAAATCACTCCTGCCCTAACTACATATTGCCTCCACTACCTATTATTTCCTCCGCGTGTTGCCTTGGCTATTTATAACCTTTACTGCCACAACTATCTTTTTTCTCAGACTCACTATTGCTTTGACTAACTCTATCTATCACCCTCTGTCTATTGCCTCTACTTTTTATTACTCTCACTTTGTACTGCCTCGATTTTCTATTGTCTTAACAATTTATTGCCTCAATTATTTATGACCTTAAATCACTACTGTTATAACTACGAGGGTGGATCAAATATAAACCGGAATTTTACAAATACTTTTCTTAGTCAATCGCAAGCACTTTCACAGTGTAGGTTCTTGTAATGTAGTGTATTAGGAGTGGGTAAAACGCTTGGTGAGCTGTTTGACTCAGTCAATTCGTCAGTACAG
>NC_046657.1:26284099-26299852 GCF_010883055.1 Belonocnema kinseyi | reverse complement strand
GACTATGTAGAAAAATAATCAATAGTATTTTTGTATTGTTTTATAAATAAATAAATATTAAAAAAGAATTCCGGTTAATATTTGATTCACCCTCGTATCTATCGCCTGGACTCAATATTTCTTTGAGTAAATATTGCCCAAACAATCTATTCTCTTTACTCTCTATTGACTGTTGCCTCGACTATCTATTAATTTCACACTCTATTGCCTTTATTCACTGTTAAATCGCCCATCTATTGATATAAATCATTATTGCCACAACTATCATTTGTCTTAACCCACTATGACTTTGACTCACTATTATTTAAATACTGCTTAAACTATATGTTGCTTAAAATAACTAATACATTCTCTGTCTATTTTCGCAAATATATATATTACTTGCACCATCTATTGCCTCAATTTTATATGACCTTGACTATTTATTGTCACAAATATCAATTTCTTCAACTATCTATTTTCCCCTTTGTCTAATACATTATCTGTTGTTTCCTTAACTTTCACTGACTATTGCCTCAATTCTCTATTGCCTCAACCACGGCTTGCCTCGTTTTACTATTATCTCGACTATCTATTGAATAAATAACTATCATAACACCTATATATTTTCTAAACGAAATACCATGTCAACTAACTGTTGCTTAAAATATCTATTATCTCCACTATATATTATTTCCTTCGTGTATTACTTCGACTATCTATTAACTTCACTCTCTATTCCCTCAAATATCTATCACTTAAACTTTCTATTAATTAATATTTCCTTAAATAGTCATTGCCTTCACTATCTATTGTCGCGCTTATAAATTGGTTCAGCTATTTATTTCCTCCACTATATGATACCTTCTCTTTCTATTTCGTCAACCATTTATTACTTGCACCTTCGATTGCCTTGATTTTCCATAGCCTTACCCCTCAAAGTGCATTGTGGGTGTTGGACACCCCAAGCAATTTTCAAATTTTTATAAAGCATACTTAATTCGAAAAAATTGAGTAAGTGTCGCCATCTAACATTAGTTGGAAATACTAAATGTAAGTGAAGTCGTTTAGAATACTGCGTCAAGCGTCAGTATAATAACAGCAGCTGCTGAAAGTTGAGATAAAAAATCCTGGGATCTCCAACACCCAGTGCGCACTTAGTGAGTGAAAAAGTAATTTTGGAGCCAATTTTTGTTGGGAAATTTTATTGATTTTTCTTGACTTTCTAACGTAAGTATATCATATGTAGTAAAATAAATATTTTTTTCGATTATTTCATACTTTTTTTCTTTGTAGATAGCGTATAACTTACGGCAGCGCGTTATGCGAAAGTAGACTGTGGATGTGTTGAAGAAAATATAATTGTTAAAATACAGTTATATATGTCTCTTTTTTCAATTTCTTGTATTTTTGTAGTATTAAGTGTCAAAGTTTTTTAATTTTTATAATAATAAATCGATATAAATGCAAAAAATCTTCTTAATCATTTTATCATAAAATTGACTTTTCAACTGTGTAAATAAATATCTTTTTTGAAAGCACCCATGTTGCAATCTTTTTTTTATCAAAGTACACTATTTCAAAAGTACAGTCATAAATTTTCAAGTTAAAATAATTAAAATTGCGTGAGTTATGAATTATTAAGTAAAAAACCCATTTTTTCACTTTATTTCTTCAATAATTTTTTAACAGACTTAAAATAAATAAATGACTATAAAATCAACTCTACGTTATAAAAGATACCTTACACTATATCGGATGATTTTATTGTGACAAAGTATTCAATAGGGGTTAAACAATGGATGATTAAATACGCTAGGGTATATATCACCCACGGTGCACTTTACAGTGATCTTTACCATGTATGCACTTTGAGGGTTAAATATCTACTTCCTGAAACAATATTATTTCGACCTAGATCACTGATTACCTCACGATCTCTTAGTTTTATATTGCCTCAACTATCTTTTGCTTTAAGCCACTAATACCTTGACTATCTCTGTAATGCTTCGACTCTCTATTGACTCAATTACATTTTGCCTAGACCTTCAAAATCATACCTTTAAAAGTGACTAAGATGTCAATTTTTTTTTCAAAATGAACGCTAAAAACGCTAAAAATTGTTTGAACTATTTCTATAAAAACGTATAACTATTTATTACTTTATAAAAATTAATCGCAAAAGTAAAGCTTGCTTTGAAGATATTTAATAAGGGCAAACATCACCCTTCGAAATTTTGTTTATATTTTTCAACTACATAGTTAACTTCTTAAACAAAAATACAAATTTTCAATAAAAAACTTGACTCTTCAATTAAAATGAATACTTCTTTAAAAAATCGCATAATTTTTAATGAAGTAGAATTATTGTCAACCAAATAGTTACATTCTCAACCAAAAGCATAAATTTTTAACCAAGAAAATTAATTTTCTACTATAAAAGACGAGCTTTCAACCAAATAGTTCAATTTTCCAGAAAAAAGATGAAGTTTCAAACCTAAATCTAAAGATCGAAAAAAAGATAAATTTTTAACGAAAATAAAACGAATTTTTAAGAAACTAGATAAATTTCAAACAAAATTAAAAAGTTTTTAATCAGTAAAGGGAATTTTGATTTTTCCACAAAATAGATAAATGTTCAACTTCGAAAAAGAAACATTTTTACCAAAAATGAAATATTTGAATTTTTAGTTTAAAAAATTAGTTTTGGTAAAAACAAAATTCAAAGAAAATAGTTAAATTTTTAAATAAAGTCAAGGATCTTCAACAAGAAGATGGAATTTTTAACAATGCAGTTTAACTTCCAAACAAATAGTTGAATTGTCAACTAAAAAGGTAATTTTTTAACTAAAAATGTAGGAGTTAATTTTTAATTGAAATAAAAGTAATTTTTAAGATAATTGTTAAATTTTTAACTAATATCAAGAATCTTCAACAGAAAAATAATATTTAACAAAAAATAGTTTAAATTTCAACCACATAGTTGATTTTTCAACTAAAAATGATTAATTTACAGTTAAAAAAGAGAGAAGTAAAATTTTCAGATAAACAAATTAATTTTCAAACAGCAAAAAAATGTTTAAACAAAGAAAAATTCCACTTTTCAACCAAGAAGATCAATTTTCTGTCAAAATCATGAATTTCTAATCAAGTACTGGATTTTTAAGCAAGAAGGGTAATTTTCACAAAAAAGACAACGATATTGCAACAAAATACATGAATTTTTATCTAAGGAAAGCAAAATTGATAAAAAAATTAATTTTTAACTAAAATAAACGAATTTTCAAGAAACTAGTTTGATTTTCCGCTAAAATCAAGAATCTTTAACCAGAACACGGAATTTTTTACAAAGCAGTTATAATTGTAATAAAGTAGTTGAATTTTCAACTAAAAAAAAATTCAACTAACTTGAGCTTCTAACCCAAGTAGGCAAATTTTCGACAAAACTGTTGAATTTTCAAACAAACAATTACTTTTAATAATATTGTTAAATTGTATATAAACTAGATTAATTTTTTTCCAAAAATTTAAATTTTTAGCCAAAATCACAAAGTCGATTATGCTGGATTATGTGTATTAAACTGAATTACAAATGGATTACATGAATAACTTGAATCACTCTGAATTATTTAGATTAAAAAATGGTTACCGTGGATTACTCAATATTAAAAGTGGATTTCTCTGAAAACTTTTGCGCCGGATTACATGAAGATTACAAGTGGATTACTCTTTATTATGGAGGGATTAAATGGAATTTTATGTGGATTACATAAATTATATGGACTACCTAAATTACTTTTAATTATATGGAATAACAAGTGGATTACACCTGATGATAAGTGGATCACGCAAGATTACCGGAATTACTCAGAATTATGTGGATTACAAGTTAATTACTCTGAATTATAGGTTGATTAATTTGTATTAAAAGTAGATTCTTTGGATTACCTGAATTACTCTGAATTATTTATATTAAAAAATGATTACTATGGATAGAACCAGATTACGCCAAATTACATCTGGGTTACAAGTAGAGAGTTTGGATTACCTAAATTACTTCGAAATATTTGGATAGAATCGGATCGCACCGGATTAAATGTGGATAACTCTGAATTATTTAGATTCAAAAATTGATTACTTTCAATTATTTAGATTAAAAATTGATTACTTCGCATTGCTTTAGATTGCAAATGGATTACTCTGGATTTTAAGTAGTTTAAGCTAGGTTACAAATGTATTACTTGAATTACTCCGAATTATTGGGATTGTAAGTGGATTGCTACAGATTACTGTGGACTAGAAGTGAATTATTTTGACTAGAATCAGATTACGCCAGAATATACGTGGATTACAAGTGGATTACTCTCCTTCATAGATTGATTAATTTGAATCATAAGTAGATTGTTTAGCTTCCTTAAACTATTCTGAATGGTTTAGATTAAAAATTAATTAATGTGGACTGCTTCATATTACAAGTGAATTACTCTGGATCTCAGGCGGATTAAGCTGGATTACAAGTGTATTACATCAATTGATCCGAATTATTTGGATTGTAAATGAATTTCTACAGATGGATGTGGATTACAAGTGAATTACTCGGGATAGAAACGGACTGCGCCATATTACGCATGGATTACACGTCGATTATAGAGCGATTAATTTGTATTAAAAGTATATTGTTTGAATTACCTGAATAACTCTGACTTTTTTAGATTAAACATTTATTAATTTGGATTACTTGAAATTAAAATTCTTTCATTCTCTCTCATTCGCTCCTCTAGCACCCTCCAACTCCTTCATCCATTCTTCTACTAATCCATCGTCCCCTAGAATCTTAACCACATTCTCTTGACAGCTTCCTTTATCTTCCATTCCTCTCCTACATCCTTCCCATACATGCTCCCATGTTTCCTTCTCCCATTCACATATTCTACACTTTCTCTTCTCTTCTTTTTCCCAGTACATCCCCTCCCTTACCTCGTTTCCCAATCTGAATCTTGCTACTCTGGTCCACCTTCTCTCTCCCCATCCCTCTTCTAAATACTCTGGCACTCTTTCCTTTTTTATCATCTTATACCATTTATTATATTTTGATTCCTCAATCATCCCCCATCTTTCTATTAATTGCCTTCCCCTCTCCCTTTTTTCCAGTTCTTCATAGTTTACTCCAGTCCCGTCTTCTATTTCTCTATCCTTAAAGAACTCCCTCTTTTCTTCTTCCCATCTCGTTAATTCGATCGCCCTCCCTCTCCTTGCTTCTACCACCATCAAACTCTTTCTCGTCAACTCCCCTCCCTTGCCCTCCCTCAGCTTCGTCTCAAATTTTCATGCCCTCTTTCCCCCTCTACTACTCAACTTATCCCTTTGCGCTTCTTCTCTCACCATGTATCCTGGCGTCCTCCAGTCTGCCCCTAGTGTCCACCTTATATACCTTTCTTGTAAACTCTCAATATCTTACCTTTCTTTCCATCCCCATATCTCTGCTCCATAACCTAATACTGGCCATACTAGCGTATCAAATAATCACATTCTCCTTCTCCAATTTTTTAAAACCTTTTTCCTATTCCCCATATCTGTTTCATTACTCCAGCTGTTTTTTTATCCTTTCTCTTATATGAGCTGTATGATCTCCATTCCTTTGCAAGATATATCCTAAATATTTATACTCTTTTACTTCTTCGAACTTTATTCCCTTCCATCTCTCTGTCCATTCTTTCTTCCTTCCCCCTCCTTTTCTAAAACTCATTATCTTTGTCTTTTCTACATTTACATTCAGCTTTTTCCCATCTAAGTATTTCTCGAATCCTGTAATTAATCCCGCGATCCCTTCTTCGTCCTCTGCCATCAACACTATGTCGTCTGCGTAAGCCAGTGTATATATCTTTTCTTTCCCTATCCTAACTCCTCCCCAACCTTTTTCCCTCATATCTTCTTCCAAGTCTGATATTAATAAATTAAATAAAAGTGGGCTTAAAGGACATCCTTGTCTCACACATGATTTTTTTTTGCTTCGTAATTTAACTATTTTGTTTGAAAGATTTGGTTGAATCAGTTTGTTAACAAATAATTTTTTTGTTTAAGATTTATATTTTTAGTGGAAAATTTATCTATTTGGTTCAAAGTTTAACTATTATGTTCAAAATTAATCTTTATTAATTGAAAATTTAACTACTTGGGTCAAAGTTAAACTACATTGTTATCATTTTTGTATTGAAGTTGTATGTCTTTTATTAAATATTTAACTGTTTTCAGAAAAAGCCTTTTTTGCATTCTCATCATTTATGATTGAGAAAGTATTAGAATTGTCGGAAATTTGACATCACAATTTTTCAACGGATCTCCACGTTTCGGGTCCCTGAATCCGAAAATCAGTTTTTCACGATGGCGTCTGTCTGTCTGTCCGTCCGTCCGTAAACACGATAACCCTCGAAAAAATGAATGAATCAAATCCATCTTTGGCACACTTTTTTTAAGTCCTAAAAGAAAAGACAAGTTCGCAAACCAGCCATTTTTGATAAAAATTCAAAAAGTGAGCGCATTTTGAAAATTTTGGAGACCACTTTTTTCTGAATTTGAAAATTCTATGTACGTATATTTACAATATTAAAACAAACAATTTATCTTGATGACTTTTTTCGACAAAAAGAAAATTCTCAGAGTTATGGAGTTTTCAAAATTTTTTAAATCAACCGAAAATAAAAACTAGAAGCCAAAAAACGCACGATATGATAAAAAGTCAAGAAAAGAAAAAAAATTCTTTTTGAAAGCCCTACAAGATCATCATAACAAATTTTTAGATTTTCTTCAAAAATTCAAATTTTTATTGAACAAAAAATAATGAAAAATAAAAAAATTCCATTTTGTGGACAAACTATGTAGGATACAAAAAAAGGTGAATTAACAAAAATTGTTAACCTAAAAAAGATCTACAGTTTCGTTAAGGATCACTTCTTGATAGGACGCGTACTTTCTGGTTTATTCGTAAAAATAACGTTGAAAAAAAAAATAAAATAAAAATGTGTGGAAAAACGACGAAAGTTACGAGAATATGAAGACGCATATAAATACTGCCATCTAAAAGAGATTTTTTTGATAAAGTTTTTTTCAAGCGCCCTAGGCGCGCTCAAACTTGCGTGCTATTTTCCATTTTTTTAAGATTGATGTTTTTTAGTTGAAAATTCTCCTTTTTTTAGTGAAAAATATTTATTAGTTAAAAATTCGTAAAAGTATATTTTTTCTGTAAATTTTATCTTTTTTTATTTGATTTTAAAATTATTTTGTTAAAAATTCCAGTATTTTTTAAATCATCTTTTATAGTAGAGGACTTTTTTTTGTTTAAAATAAATAAATATATTTGAAACTTTTATGTGAAATACTGTTTAATTCAGTCTATAAAAGATTCTATGTTAAAAGTATTACAAGATCAAAACTTCTGGTCTTTTAATATTAATGATCAAGAAAAATGAAATATAAAGTCAAGGAAAAATCAGGGAATTTTGAAAATGAAATTCTCTGACACCTTGCTAAATTCTAATAGCAATAACTAGCAAACCATTTCTGGAAACTTAAAATTACGTACAGTAAGATGGGGGGGGGGAGCAATATTTCGTTAGGGGGGGGGGGTCTTAGTAAGGATCTATAATCCGCTACGTATTTTAAGTACGGTCCCTAAAGTAAAAGTATCGAAAAGAACCGGAGTGCGCTAGATTACATGTGGATTACTAATAAATTACTGCGGATTACCCTGGAATAAAGGTTGATTAATTTGTATTACAATTAGATTTTTTTGATTACCTGAGTGACTTCATTATTTAGATTACAATTTGTTTAATGTGCATTACTTTAGCTTACAAGTGGATTAAGCTAGATTACAATGATGTTACTTGAATTAATCCGATCTATCTGGATTGCAATTGAATTACTCCAGATTGCAACTAGAGTAATCTAGATTACAAGTGGATTACTCCAGATTACAAGTAGATTAATCTAGATTAAAATTGTATTACTTGGATAACTCTGAACTATTTGAGTTGTAAGTGGATTACTCCAGATTACAAGTAGATAACTTCAGATTACAAGGGGATTACTCTAAATTGTAGGTGGATTAAGCTACAGATCACTGTAGATTACAATTGAATTACTGCGGATAGAACTAGCTTGCGTCGGATTACACTGAATTATCCTGGATTACCGGATTATGCCGGATTACCAATAGGATAATCCGTCCAGCTGATTACCTCGCCACCCTGAAAAAAAATGCATTCACCGATAACAACAAACTTTTTTTATCCTCGATTTCATGATATCAGGTGGGTTGACCTCCTAACTTATAGATTCCCGGGACGAGGATATATATTTTTATATTCCTGACGCATGGCCTTTTTCCGCAGTAACCTGTTCCTCCCTCGGGTGCACCTTACATTTACGGATCGGCGCTCGTCGTTCTCCCTGGAATCTTGCAATCGCAAATTCCAGGGCGATTGTAAATGCTACTATGTCCGAGACGAGGGCGAGGTCTCTACAAATTGTTTTCATCGACTCACTAGCCCAGAATCCCGATTCCCCTATCCTGTTTCGTCTTCCCTATTTTCAGCTGAGTGCAGCGCACTCGCGAAAATTCCTCATTTGTTTTATTCCAGCAAGGTAATCAAACGTTATACCACCGAACACCCAACATCCCCCCCCCCCCCCCCACAGCTTTTCTTCCTTCCTTCCATCCACCCAACAACTTTGGCTTACTCACGGCACTCGTTTTTCAGAAAGCTTCCGAGACTCGCGCTATTTTACCGACAAAATAAGAATTGCGAGGAAGCCGCCCTTTTAGAAAAATGGCCAGCTAACAAACTGCTTACAGAGAAGAGGATGAATGCTCGTTGGTATTACCTTGCTCGCGTTTCTCGTGATGCTAGAGCCAGAAAAGCGAGGATTGGAAGCCCGAGCATTCATCACGGCTTGGAGTAATTTTAAACATTTTCGAGCAGCAATAGAATTCGAGGAAACAGTTGAATACGAGATCTGTCCTGAAAGTATTTAACCTTTTGCTCTAACCTTGTACATCCATAGTTGTGTTATTCTCAAAAATAGGTCATTTACAATTAGGAGAAACCTCTGTGAGACACCCTGATGGGTAACAAGGTCCTGCGAATTTTTAGCCTGATATTCGCAGATTATTCAGCAATTTCTGGTGATACCGGGCATTAAGTTTGGATTTATGTTCGGAAACTATCGTTATGATTCGGATAGTGTATGATGATAAGTTTATGAATGGAATTTAATTTAAAAAGTGGTTGAGGCGAGAAAGATGAAGTCCTCGAGATTTGGAAAATTTTCAATTTAATTTGTGAAAAAGTGGCGAATGGGTCTTTCATTACGACGCCGCACGCGATCAGTTATTGCAGCTTATTCCGCAATTTCTGGTATAATGAGCTCATTTCGCCATTTTTTATGAAAGGGGCTTATTCAGAAATTTCTGGTGAAATAAGCTTATTCCGAAATTTCTGGCGAAATAAGGTCATGCAGCAATTTATGGTGAAATATGACATTAAACAATTTTGTAGACCCCATATAGTTCTGATCCGGCTCCCTATGATTTTTGACTTTATCCTAAATTGAAGTGGCCTCTAAAAGAAAAATTATTTCAAAAGGTAGAGGAAATAAAAGAGAATACGAAGTAGCAGCTCTTTTAGCTATTTTGAGAGGTGAATTTAAGTATTTAATTTTTTAACCCAATATTTGAAAAGTATTCGAAATAACGTTCAATATTTTTTTTTTATCTATTATTCTTTAGTCTATCTTACACTTTTTTCTATTTAAATGCGAGCTGTATTAATTAGGCCCAACCAGGAAATCCAACTATTTTTTAGTTAACAGTTTTATTATTTGTTATAAATAAGACTTGATTAATTTTATAAAATATTTTTGGATTGAAAATTCAAATCTTCAGTTGAAAATTAACTTTTTTGTTAAAAATTCTTTTAGGTGAAACTTTTTGAAAAAATTGGTTGAAAATACAAATTTTGGTAGCAACTTTTATTATTTTGATGAAAGTTCTACAATTTTGTTAAAAAGTTATACCTTTTAGTTTAGTGATCAACTGTTTTGTTAAAAAATGCTACTGTTTAGTTAAAGATTAATCTATTTTATTTAAAATTCCTTCTTTTTTCGGATCAAAATTGATCTTTTTATTTAAAAATTTCACTTTTGGTTAAAAATGTATCTTCTTAAGTTGAAAATTTGACTACTTGATTTAAAGTTAAACTACTTTGTTGAAAATTAATTTGGCATAAGATTAATCAGTTCCGTCTTCCAAAATTGTTAATTTTTCCATAAAGTAGATTAATTATTCACTAGACAGTTGAATCTTCAACTAAAATCATAAATTCTCAATCAAGAAGATTAATTTTCTGCCAAAAAGATCAGTTTTCAATTAAACATAGCGTACTTGAATTTTGAATTAAAAAAATCAATCGATTAAGATTGGATTATACGGTCGTATATACTTTACGGATTACTCCAGATTTCATGGATTGAATTACTTTGAATGATATAAATTAAAAGTGGATTAAGCTAGATTACTCTAGAAAATACCTGGATAAGTCTGGATTCATCGTATCACAGATAGATTACTATGAATCAATCGGATTACAGGTGGATTAATCTGAATTAATCCACATTACAAGTGAATTACTCTTAATTAATCCCGATTACAAGTGGATTACACTGCATTCATCCAGTTTACAAGTGGTTTACTCTGCATTAATCCAGATTACTTAATAATAATCCCGATTACAGGTGGACTACACTGCATTAATCCAGTTTAAAAGTGGATTACTCTGCATAAATTCAGTTTACAACTTGATTAAACTGAATTAATCCAGTTTGCAAGTGGATTACTTTGCATTAATCCAGATTACAAGTGGATTACTCTAAATTAATCCGTATGAAAAGTGGGTTACACTGCATTAATCCAGTTTGCAAGTAAATTATTCCAAATTATTTTTAATTAAAAGTGGTTAACCCCTGATTACTCCAACTTATACTGGTGTTAATTATTCTGAATTACTCCAGATCAGAAGTGTATTATTCTGCATTAATCCGGATTACTTGGAATAATGCTATAGGATTAGGCCTAATTACAAATGTATTACTCCGAGTGATATTAATTAAAAGTGGATTATTCTAGATTACTCCAGATGTTCTCGGAATTAAATTTATTGCGATTGATTTACATTTGATTAGATAAAATTAAAAGAGAAATACTGAAAAGTATATGGATTAAAAGTGGATTACTTTGGGTTGCGAGTTGCTACTCTGAACTAAAATTATTTTGAGTGGATTACTTTGAATTACGACAAATTTAAAGTGGATTTCTACAAATTATATGGATTATAATTAGATTATTGTGAGTCATTAAAGTTTAGACTAAATGACGCCTATTAAAAGTGTATTACCTCAAATTGCATGGATTAAAAGTGGATTGCCCCAGATTACACTTGACTACAAGTGGATTGTTACGAATTATATGGATTATAAGTAGATTATGCTACATTTCCGAAGATTACATTTAAGATTACTTTAGATTACAAGTGAATTACTCGGAATTACATTGAGTAAAAGTAGATTAATCTAGGTGCTCCTAAATTTTAATTGGATTACTTCGAATTGCATGGATTAAAAGTGGATTACACTGGATTTTTCAATGTTACAAGCGAATTACTTAGAATCATATAGATTACAGGTACATAATGTAATATTACAATGGATTACAAATAAATTGCTAAAAATTATATTGAGACAAAGAAGATTACTCTAGATTACAAATGAATAACTAAGAATTATATGGATTACAAGTAGATTATTCTAGATTATGCCAAATATCAAATTTATTACTTCAAATCAAATTCATTAAAAGTGGATTACCGCGGATTACAAATTGTAGGATAACAAATTGATTTCTCAGAATTACGTAGATTTAAAGTGGATTATGCTGGATTACTCCATATTACAAGTGAACTGCTCAGAATTACGTGGATTAAAAGTAGATCATGCTAGATTACCGTGATTTTCAAGGGGATTACTTATGAGTACTGTTGATTACAAATGAATTACTCAGAAATAAATAAATAAAGAATATATTACAATCGATTTTCTCACATTTCAAGTGGATTTCTTCCCATTAAATGGATTGAAAGTGGATTAAACTCGATTACTACCGAGTAAAAGGAGATTAATCCGAATTATTAGGATAAGTAGGTTATGCCAGGTTGCTGCGGACTCAAAGTGGAATACTTTGAAGTTCATGGATTAAAAGTGGATTAATTCATTATTTAGGTGAATTACTCTATATTATGTGGATTACAAGTAGATTATGTTGGGTTACAGAGAATACCACTGGATTTCCTCGATCCGTAGAGTCATAAAGTGGATTTTTTAGGATTAGGGTAGATAACAAGTGATTTACTCATAATTAAATGAATTAAAAGTATATAATACTCAATTTTCTTGCATTTCAAGTTGATTACTTCGAATTACGTGAATGAAAAGTGGATTAAGTTGGATTACTCCTAAATGCAAAGTAGATAAATCCGAATTATACAAACTTAAAGTGGATTACTCAGAATTACTCCACATTACAAGTGAATTATTCTGAATAATATGGATTACAAGTAGATTATGCTATAACACTGTGGATTAAAAGTGGATACCTTCGAATTATGTAGTCTTAAAGTAGATCACTTTAATGTATTCTAGATGACAAGTAAATTATTCAGAATTATATGGATTAGAAGTAGATTATGTTGGATTACAGTAGATTACAAGTCAATTACTCAGAATCAAATGGATGAAATGTATATTGCTCTAGACTCTCAATTTGATAACTTTGGATTGCATAGATTAAACGTGGATTATGCTGTATCGCAGTGGATTACAAGTGGATTACTCAGGATTACTGTAGATTATAAGTGATTCACTCATAATTAAATGGATTAAAAGTAAATTACTCTAGCTTCTCTCGCATTTCAAGTGGATTACTTCGAATTCTATGGATTAAAAGTGTATTACGCTGGATTACTTCCAATCACAAATAGAGTACTACGAATTATATGGATAAGTAGGTTATGCCAGGTTATTGCTTATTAAGAGTGGATTGTTCGAATTATATGTATAAAATGTGGATTATCTTCGATTACTTCATATTATAGGTAAACGACTCAAAATTATATAGATTATAAATAGATTATGCTAGATTATTGTGGATTAAAAATGGATTACTCTCAATTATATAGACTTAAAGTGGATTACTCAGCATTACTCAATATTATATATGAATTATTCCGAATGATATAGATTACAAATAGATTTTTCTGGATTACAGTGGATTCCAAGTGGATTACTACGTTTGATAGATACATAAAGTGGATTACTAAGGATTACTGTAGATTAAAAGTGATTTACTCATAATTAAATTTATGAAAAATATATTATTTTAAATTCTCTTACATTTAAAATTCATTACTACGAATTACGTGGATGAAAATCGGATTAAATTGGATTAATCACAAATGCAAGTAGATTACTCCGTATCATACAGATTTAAAATGGATCACTCAGAAATACTCCATATTACAAGTGAATTATTCAGAATTAAATGGATCAAAAGTATATTATGCTGGATTACCGTGGATTAAAAGTGGATTAATTCTAATTGTATCGACTTAAAGTGGATTACTCAACATTGCTCCATATTAAATTTGAATTATTCAGAATGTTATGGATTACAAGTAGATTATCCTGGATTAAAATGGATTACACGTGGATTATTGCAAATTATACATACTTTAAGAGAATTAATCAAGATTACAAGTTCATTATTTAGAATTAAATGGATTAAAAGTATATTAATTTAGATTCTTTCGAATTTCAATTGGATTACTTCGCATTATAATAATTATAATAATGATTCGAATTACGTGGATAAGTTGATTATGTCAGGTTTCTGCAGATTAAAAGTGGATTACTTTGAATTATATGAATTAAAAGTGGATTATTTCCGATTACTTTATATTATAGGTGAATTATTCAGAAATATACAGACTACAAGTAGATTATGCTGGATTACAAGTGGATTACTCGGAATTATATAGACTTAAAGTGGATTAATCAGGATTACTCTAGATTACAAGTGAATCACTCAGAATGAATTGGATGAAAAGTATATTACTCTAGAATCTCTCGCAATTGAATTAGATTACGTCGGACTAAATTTAGAAAGTAGAAAAACCAGAAAATTCTAAAATCGGAAGGCAAATTCAAAAACAAAGAGAGCTTTTAAAATATTGCAAATAAAATTTTCAAAAATATTGCAAAAAATCCAATTCATAAAAGAATAAATAATAACGTCCCGTGAAATTTACCTATATTTTTCGCGAAAATAATGAACTTCCAGAGATGTGAATCTGTAGACAAAAACAAACAAGCGAATAATGTCGCACCAAGAATAATGGGATTTTTGAACAATCCCATCAATTAGTTGTGCAACTCTTAATTGGCTTTTATCAAACACCGATGCACGAAGAGGCCAAAAAATGTAATCGAATATCGCTTCTACCAATTATCGCTTAATTGGTACTTTTTTCTGGATAGAATCACGCACGCGGATAAAATGTTGTTCATTAATCGGGGAAAACTTTCTTATTTCGCTCCAGTGAAAGAAAAAATATATATGACGTCAAAATTAATTTGATTGATTTATTATATATAATTTTACATTATAATTTAATTAATTACCTTTACTTTATTTCTTAGTTAAGTTATTACACTATAAAAAGAAACACATAATACAACGTTTTTATCATTAAGTTTTCATACAAAATACATTTTTTTCCATAATTATGAACAGTTCAGTTTTCACCTGTAGAAAATTTAACTGTTCATAATTGAATTTTCGACACTTGAATTTTTAACTGCTCCTAATTCCATTTTTAATTTTCTTTCATTTTATGCAGTTCGATAATTTAATCTTTAACATCAGAGAATTGAATCAAATTGAATATCCATCTGTTCTAAATTTATTTTTAAAAAAGTTTTAATTTGAATTTTCTTGAATTCACAAAATTAAAAAAAAATCCATTATGTTCCATTTTTACCTCATTTTTCATGATTATTATTATTACACCATTAAGCTTCGACCCAGGTTGCTGATCAATCTCTCTAGCAATCACCCCAAGCGAAGATCCTCACAAAGTCGTTATGTAAGGTTCCCCACTTGGGTCCATTAGTGGCCAAGGTCTTTTGTTTCAGGCGTCATTCACTCTACTGACACTCTTTTTATTAACTATTTACCGCCATAATTTCCTGTCCTGGCATACTTCTCTAGCTTCTTTTATTTCCATGCATTTTTTCATGCAGGCTCTCGTGTTTCTGTGACTTCTTATGTCTCTTCTAACTAGGGTCTCATTCACACATTCTAACCATTCTTTTAGCGGCCTACCTCTGGGCACGCTGCCATTTACTTTACCTTGATACACTTGTTTCGTTAGTCGTTCATTTGGCATTCTCTCAACATGTCCGAACCATCTTAATCGATTTCTTTCCCCTGTGTCTACTAGCGTCTCTTCTGCACTACATTCTTTTAGAATTATCTCGTTACTTACTTTGTTTATCAACATTTTTCCGCATATTATGCGCATGAATCTCATGTCAATTGCGTTAATTTTACTCTTATCTTTTTCTTGATAAGTTCATGTCTCGCTACCGTATAGTACAGTCGGTACA
>NC_046657.1:26281862-26283999 GCF_010883055.1 Belonocnema kinseyi | reverse complement strand
ATAACAACCTTATCATCTGCGAACGCTAACCCACGTACCCTTACTGTTTCGAGATCCACACCCTCTTCGTCGAAGAGAGCCATTCTTAAACATTTGTCCATAAATAATATAAATAACCCATTCACTCTTACACACGCTTTGCTACCTGTATATATTGTTTTTATGGCTTGTAGGATCCATCCATTGACTCCATACTCTTTCAGGACTTCCCAAAGTTTACTTCTATCTACCTTGTCAAAAGCTTTTTCTAGATCAACAATTGCACAGAAAACTTTTTTTAATTGCGTTAAAACAAAAGTGTACAAAATTGTAAGTTTACAATATTTTCATCCGAATTTAATAAATAAAAATTTGCACACTTCAGCAGTTGAGAATTCAGGGAAATTGAATTTTTAACTATTGGAAATTCAATTTTCAAAAGTTTCAATTTAAATTTTGTTTTATTTTCACCAGCTGAAATTTCATTTTACAATTTTATTCAATTATCAACAAATGAAAATTAAATTATCAGTTTAATTCAATTTTCAACAGTTGAAAATTGAAAAATAAAGTCAATTCTGTGTTCAAAACAAGCATGACAAATTTTATGTTTATATCATTTTTCATGAGAATTTAATAAATGAATACTTTTACAGTTGCAAAGTTCGATTTTAACCGTTGAATATGGCAGAAAATTGAATATTCAACTACTGGAAATTCAATTTATAAACGTTTAAATTTAAATTTTCTTCTATTTTTAAAAATTAAAAAATTAGCTTATAATTTTCTTTAATTATCTATATTTCAAAATTAATTTGTCATGTTTCACCAATTTTCGCTTGTGTTTAATTTTCAAAAGTCGAAATTCCAATTTTTAATTTTTGTTTAATTTTCAACGGTTGCAAATTCAAGAAAACAATTAATTTCTCAAATAAACTTGATCAGAATATAACATATTAACAGTTTTAGAGTTTGAGAGGAAATTGGAATTTTTAATTTCATAAAATAGTTATTTAAATTTTCTTCAATTTTCAACAGTGGTAAATTTAATTTTCAATTATTAACAGTTTAAAATTCAAATTTCAATTTCTTTGAATTTTTAACGGTTTAAAATTAATTTTTCAATTTTCTTTAATTCTCAAAAGTCAAAATTTCAAATTTTTTTAACTTTAACAGTTGGAAATTCAAGTAAACAGTCAATTTTGTATTACATAAAATTTTAAAAAACGTTATGCTTACATAATTTTGCATCGAAATTAAATAAAGAAGCAGTTGTAGAGTTCAAGCATTTAATTTTTAAGAATTAAGAATTGAAGGAAATTCAAAATTCATTTTTTAACTAATGCAAAATCAATGCTCAAATTTTAATTTTCTTTTTTTTTGCAATGTTTAATTGTAGTCAATTTTCTTGACTTAAAAAATTAATCGTAAACTGTTTAACGATAAATTTTTAACATTAGAAATGTTCAATTTCCTTCAATTTTTAACATTTTAAAATAAATTTTCAAGTTTCATGAATTTTCTTCAATTTTCAATTTTGTTTAATTTTCAGCAGTTGCACATTTGAGAAAAAAAATGTTGCATTAAAAACGAGTTTAAAAAATTGTATGTTTGCATAATTTTATTTGAGAATTTAATAAATAAACATTTTCAACATTTGAAAATTAATGTTTCAAGTTTCATCCATTTTCAATTATGTTCAATTTTCCTCTCTCAACCCTTCCCTTACACTGCCCCCTTCCCAACACTTTTCCTATTTCCCATCACCCAAAGACCCCTCACTTTACCTACTTCCATTAACTTTCAATACTTCTCCTCTTGCTTCCCTTTACTTACTCTCCTATCCTAATTTCCCCTACTTTCACTCTCAACCTCTTACTTTTCCTACTTCCCCTCCCTTCTCCTACTTCCACTCCTCGCACATCCCCTCACTTACTCTTCCTTCACCAACCATCCAATCTCCTTACTTCCCCAACATTCCCTCATCTCCTATCATTTTGCCAATTTCTCCTCCTTAGTTCCCCGAACTTATGTACTCTTTCATAATTTGCCCTCACATCTTTTAATTCCCATCCCCTCATTGTTTCTGACTTTACCTGTCACCACTCCCTTTCTCTACTTCACCTATTCCCACTTCCCCTGACATACTCTTCTCACT
>NC_046657.1:26271137-26281852 GCF_010883055.1 Belonocnema kinseyi | reverse complement strand
CCCCCCCATCTTTAAAATCCCTATTCATCACTTCTGATCTTACTTTCACTTCTCTCATCTCCTCTTTCTTCTCATTATTTTTTTTACTTCCAACCCCTCGCCATCCCTTACTTTCCCTATTCCCCTTACCTTTCAATACTTCTCCTCTCACTTCCCTTTACATACTCTCCTGTCCTAATTTCCCTTACTTTAACTCTCCACCCCTCACTTTTTCTACTTCCCTTCCCTTCTTCTACTTCCACTTCTCTCACATCCCTCACTTACGCTTCCTTCATCAACCATCACTTACCCTCCATCTAATCTCCTTACTTCTCCAACATTCCCTCTCCTCACACCACTTTCCCACATTTATCTCCTTACTCCTTCGAAATTATTTTTCCTCCCATTGTTTCCACTCCCTTCCTCTACTTCGCCTCCTCTCACTACCCATCACATACCCCTCTTTTTTTCCTACTTTACCTCCCCATCCTCAAATTCCCTATTTATCCTCTCTCATCTTACTTCCGCATCTCTTATCTCCTCTTTTCTTCCATCATTTTCTCTACTTCCCATTCTCCCACCACCCCCTACTTTCCCTACTTTACACATCCACTCGCACTGTCCCTATTTTTCCTATCTGAACCTTCTTCCACTCCTGTCAAGTCCTCTCCATTCTCCGGTTTTCTTCCACTCCCCATAACTTACTTTCCTTCCAATATTTTCATTTCGCCTCTTTTTCTTTCTTTCTCATCACTTTTCTTATTTCCTCTCCCTTACCCCGCTACTCCTCTACTCACTACCTCTTCCTACGCCCTTTTTGACTTTCCCTTACTTCCTCTACTTTCTATCTCCTTACCATCCCTCATTTCCCCTAATTTCCCTCCCTTCTTTTAATACTCATCCTCTTACTTGCCCTTTCGAGAAAACAGTGCGTCTCAAACATTACGCAGGCACGGTTGGACATTTTCAGTCGTATCTCGGGAACCCGTGAACATTTTTCCATTATTTTTCGCTCAAATAAAAGACAAGACTTTAGAGAATATGTGGTATAAATTTCATATTTTTAGTACAAAGTCAGCAGTGATTTTTGGTTCCGTTTGCGCTAGCTGCGTACATAATTTTTCTGACGGCAGGGTGTAAAAGAGGCTTAAATTTAAAGAGCTAGGGGATTATTTGGAAAATTTTAGTTTAAAAGGGGAATATTAAAAAAAAATTGTAATCCTACCTGTATGACAGTGGCAAGTGGACTTTTATCGGTTGGATAGTCGAGACTGTCACGATGAGCCCAAGCCAGGGGTTCGTAGGTGCTGTGATTGGGGTGAAAAATCGTCCAGTCACCACCAGGAAGTGGTCCCCAGGCTGTTTCACCAGCTCTCGTTAATCGCAGAATGGGCGATGCTGCATTTAGCTGGGCATCCTAAAACAATTTTAATTCAAATCTACATTTCAGAGGTGTTTTAATTTTTTTTAATAAAAAAATTAATAGTAATAAACTTCAAATTTAATTAAAGCTTTTATACTTTACAGGGGAGCCGCAAAACTTCATTTTTAAAATTCCCTCACTTTTTCCTGATTCCACTCATCTTTTATGAACGGAATAATAGAATTTCAGTGTTTTTTTTTTAATTTTGTGTTAAAAACAAGTTTCAACAATTTTATGTTCACGTAATTTTGCATCAGAATTGAATGAATAAACAGGTTTAGAGTGGAAAAAAATAGTTTTTTCAGTTGAGAAGCTTGGTAATTCAATTGTCAGTTGTCAACATTTGCGAATTTAAATTTCCTTCAATTTTTAACAGTTTAGAATTCATTTTTCAAGTTTCAAGAATTTTCAATTTTCTTCAATTTACAAAAGTCGAAATTTAAAATTTGGTTTAATGTTTAACAGTTGCAAATTCAAGAAAACAAAGAATTTTGTTTTAAAAACAAGTTTGGAAAATTTTATTTAAAAATAATGTTGAATCAGAATTAAATAAATAAACAGCTGTAGAGTTTAAGAGTTTAATTTTTAAGAGTTGAAAATTCAAGGAAATTTAAAATGGAATTTTCAAATGTTTGAATTTTAATTTTCATAAAATAAAATTTTAATTTTCTTTAATTTTTAACAGTTGAGAATTCAATTTTCTTCTATTTTTAACAGCTTAAAATTAATTTCTAAAGTTTCAACAATTTTCAATTTTCTTTAATTTTCCAAAGTCAAAATTTCAATTTTTCTTTAATTTTCAACAGCTGCAAATTAAAAAAAAAGTGAATTTGGTTTTAAAAATAATTTTAGAAAATTTTATGCTTGAATAATTTTGCATTAGAATTAAATAAATTAACAGCTGTAGAGTTTAAGAGTGTAATTATTAAGAGTTAAAAATTGAAGGAAATTTAAAGTGACCGCAAAACTTCATTTTTAAAATTCCCTGACTTATTCCTGATAATTCATTATTCCTGATAAAAAAAAATAGTTATGAATTTTCGACACAAAAACATTCATTTTTGACCAAATAATTAAATTCTCAAAATTAAAATATTTTTAAACCAAATGGTTGTATTTTTAAACAACAGAATAGAACTTTAATCGTTAGAAGTTTCTTAAATCAAAAAATTGAATTGTTTCTAACAAAAAAATTAAATTTTCAACAAATAGGTGAATTTTTAACTAAGTTTTCAAATTTTCAACCAAATGGTCACATTTGTAAATAAAAACATTGACCAACAACCAAAAAATTTGGATTTTCAACGAAATATGGAATTTTTTATAGACGAGTGTTCAAACCGAAAAGATGAATTTTCCACAAGAAGATCAATTCTAAAAAAAAATTAATTTTTTATTTTTCAATAACAAAAAAGAACGATTTCTTACAAAATAGTTCAATTTTCAAAGAACGAGGTAAATCTTAATCAAAATAAATAAATTCTCTATCAAAAGGAATTTTAAAACAAAATTAATTTTAAAAGAAAAAGATTAATTTTCACCTAAAAAAAATAATGTTGTATGAAAGAAGATAAAGTATGAAGCAAATAGCTGTATTTCGAATTAAAAAACGTAAAGTTCAGAGTGAAAATTGTAAAAAAAAATTTCAGTAAAAAAGCTATATTATGACAAAAAAAAAATAGATTGTCAAAAAAATATTTTTATTCTAAAGCAAAGATATAAAAGATAAATATCAAAAGGATTAATTTTCAACAAGTAAAGATTTTTCAGTAAAAAAAAGTTAATTTGTCATTTGTTATTCAAATTTCATATTTTTTAGTTGAAAAATTAATTATTTGATAAAAAAGTCTGATTTGTAGAAAACTTAATAATATTTTAAGTCATTTTTTAGTTAAAAAATCAACGAATTTGGTAAAAATTGATTTATTTAATTGAAAATTTTAACTTTTATTTAAAAATTGATGTTTTTTTTAGTAAAAATTCAAATGTTTTATCTCAAAGTTAAACTGGTTTATTAAAAATTTCGTTTCTCGATTGAAGATTCTTTATGATACTTGAAAAAATAACTATATTCTCAAAACTTCGTTTTTTGGTTGAAAATTGAGTTTTTAAATTTAAAAATTAACTATTTAATTAGACAATTTAGATTTCTGGTTGAAAATTCATCTTTTTTTTGGAATAATTAAATATTATGTTAAAAATTCCGCTATTTGTTTTAAAATTCAAATATTTGGTTGAAATTTATCTTCAATGCAAAAAACTTTAGACAAATCTATAAAAATCTGTTTTCTAGATTTCTAATTTCTTCAAAATTCATTTCTTGTTTGGAGATGAATAATTTTAGTTAAAAATTCACCTCTGTTTGAAAATGTAACTATTTTGTTACAAATCGATTTTTTTCGAAAAATTAATAATTTAAATTGAAAGAACTAATTTTCTAAAAATTTATTTTTTGTTTGGTGACGCATAATTTTAGTTAAAAAATCACCGCTTTTTTTGAAAATGCAACTATGTTGTTACCAATTATTTTTTTACCGAAAAATTACCAATCTAAATTGAAAGAGTAACTATTCCATTTTTCCTGAAAATGCATAATTTATATTTAAAAACTGAAATGTTTGGTTCAAAATTAGACTGTTTTTGTAGAAAACTCATCTTCTAGGTTAAAAATTCATATTTTCAGTTGAAAATTCAACTATTTGGTTGAAAATTAATCTACTTAATTAAAATTTAAACCATTTTGTCGACTTTATTGAAAATTCATCTTTTTGGTTGAGGCATCAAATATTTTGTTAAAAATTCGTCTTTTTTAGTTGAATTGAATTCTTTTTATTTTAAATAAAAATTTAATTTGATTAAAATATCCTATTTTATATTTCTTGCTGGAATTTCATTTCTTCTCATAAAAAATTAATTTACTTTTTACAAAATTCAACAACTTTGAAAAAATAAATTTTTTATTTAAAAAATTCTTCATTTTAGTTTAAAAATTATCTTTTTGCTTGAAAAATGTACTATTTTGTTCGAAAAATAAAAATTGATTCGGTGGGATATTTATCTCTTCCAGTTGAAAATTCAACAGCTTTGTTGAAAATGATTCATTTCGTTGAGGATTAAATTATGTTGACATAAAATATATTTTTTTCCCCGTTGAATTGAACTATTTATGATTAACAATCAAAAACAATTTTTGTAGAAATATTTAATATTTCATTTTTCGTTGAGAATTAATCTATTTTGATTAAAAATTTAGTCAACTGTATAAAAAATGAAGCAAATTTTTTGAAAATAATTCTTTTTAATATCTTCACTTTAGTTGAAAATTCATCTCTTTCGTTAACAAGTTAAGAATTTTGTAAAAAAATCGCTGTTTTTTCGGTTGAAAATTTATGTTTTGACTGAAAATCTAACTATTCCAAATTATTTTGTTTGCAAATTATTATTTATCTTAATCGAAAATTCAACTATTTTGTTGCAATTTTCTTTTTGTAAAAAATTAATTTTTCTAATTAAAAGTGTAATTATTCAACTTTTGCTCAAATGAAAATTAACTGAAATTAAAATTAATTAAAAAAATTTTAAATGTAACTTTTCTTTTTTTGTTTACAAGTGGATTATTTTTAGTCAAAAATTAAACTGTTTAGTTGAAAATCAGTCTGTTTTGGTTGAAAATTGATCTGCTTTGTTGAAAATTCAATAACTTTTGGTTAAATAATTCTTCACTTTAGTTAGAAATGAATCTATTTGGTTAAAAATGTATTTTTAAATTGAAAATCTAAATATTTCATTTTTGGTGGAAAATTAATCTTTTTTAGATAAAAATGAAACACTTTTGTTGAAAATTCAACTCTGTTATGTTAAAAATTCGTTTTTTAAAATAAAAAATTAATTTTTAAAATTGAAAATTTAACACTTCATTTTTGCGTAGTAGAAAAGATAACAATTTTTTTTTTGTTAAAAAATTCTTTAAATTCATTTAATTAATTGAAAAATTCACCATTTTGTTGAAAACTCGTTGTTTATGGGTAGACAATTTATTTATCAACGGAAAATTTAACTTGTCAATTAAAAAAAAATTTTTTTAGATGAAAATTAAGCTGCTTGTTTGAACATTTATTTTTTTCTAGTTGAAAACCCAACTATTTTGTTGAAAATTCGTTTTCTTAGGGTATAAAATTAATTTTTAACTTAAAAATTTAACTATTCCATTTATGCTTTAAATATAATGTTTAGTCAAAAAATAAACAATTTAGTTAAAAATTCAACTATTTAATTGAAAATGAATCTATTTAATTAAAAATTAAACAATTTTGTTAAAAACTCTGGTTTTGTTAAAGTCAACTGCTTTGCTGAAAAATTAACTATTTTGTGAAAAAGTAATTTTTCTTGTCGATTAGTTCTTTATTTTAGTTAAAAAATCATTGATCTTTTCTAGTTGAAAATTTAATTATTTTTTGGAAAATTTAACTTTTTTCTTGAAATTTCGTTTTTTTGGGTGGTAAAAAATTTATTTTTTAAATTAAAAATGCAACTATTCCCTTTTTGCTTACAACTGGATCATACGCAGTCGGAAATTAAACTGCTTGGTATAAAATTAGACTATTTTGATTGAAAATTAATCTTCTTCATCAAAAATAATTTCTTGTTTTTTTGAAAATTATCCGTTTTGTTTTAAAAATCAAATTATTTTTCAAAAATTTAACAATTTTGATAACTATCCCATTTTTGGTTGAAAAATTATCTTTTCAAGTTAAAAATTCAACTACTTTGCTAAAAATTAATCTATTTGGTTAAAAATGTAACTACTTTTGTTAAAAGTTTTCTTTTTGTTTATGATAAAAAATTCAAATCCATTTTGTCGAAAATTCAAGAATTTTGTTAAAGTCTTTTTTTGGTTAAGGATTCTGAACTTTATTAAAAAATTCATCACATTCGTTGAAAAATCAACCATTTTGTTTAAAAATGGTAATATTTTCGATGGAAAAAAACTTTTTAACTAAAAATTTAATTATTCCCTTTCTGGTTGAAAATAGACCTTTTACAGTTGAAAATTGAATTCTTTGCATAAAAATTTATCTTTTTCTTCAGTAGAAAATTCATGTATTTTGTTAAAAACATGTCTTTTTTTGTGGAAAATTAAATAGTTAGATGCACGAAAAATTCCCTAATACTAGACATTACGTAGTTTTTAATAAAAGTAAAAAATAATTATTAAAAGTACATTGTAATTGAAGGAAATTGATGTTTCCCGAATTTTTAATTGGTTCAAGTGAAATTCAAGCGGAGCCATATTTCATAAATATTTATAAAAAAATAAAGGGAGAATTGACATCAAAGAGGACGAACCTTCAGTCTCAGATTTGTATGTATGAAAAGTGGAAAGCCCTTGAGCTGGGCACCAACAAGGCTCTCCTCGCCTGGGGGAGCGAACCCCACAATGCCAACTGAATATTCCCGGCAATATTTATCAAGCAGCTCTCGATTCCATTTGTCCATCTGAAGATATTTGTTCAAATTTTCGAAAACCAACACCCCATAGCGTCCTTTGTCAAGATTGGTCAACACTGGCAATGACTTTCCGGCCACTTCCACTTTATATCTGTAATCAGACAATCAAAACAGAAATTTAATCCAGGGTGGCCACTCGAATAAAAAAAATAAAAATAAAATAAATAAGGCTACTTTAGGGTTTCAAGGTCAAAAATCTAGGGCCCGGATCGGACTTCAATTTAAGCGACGTTCAGAGGCTCCTACAAATCTAGGCGCCAGAAAGTTATAACAGGTTTTTTGATCTGGACCCTGAATTATATCATTCCTGGTTGACTTTTAAGCGATTATTATACTAATGATTAAAAAATAATTGTTTTATTATACAAATTTTGGAAACAAATACACATTTTAGAAATCAATTATAATGGAAATGATTGTAAGAGTGATTTCAGACATCAAAGACAAAAATGCTCTCAAAAAAGGGAAGATAAAGTAATTTTATTCAGAAAATTGAGGAATAATGGTGGGGAAAAACAACAGTTTTTTCAAAAATCGACTATTGCAGTCTAATGCAAAATTGTATTATACTTCACTTAAAAAAAACGTTCAAATCGGATAACAATTGTTTTCTTAAAATCCGCTATTCGAGTGTCTGCTAGAAACCAGCGGCTAATGTGGCGCCCCCTGCAGCGGCAGGCGACATTACCCTGGAAAATAGTTTGGGAATAGCCCATGTTTTTAAAATATTCATCATTCACAGACACCGAAGCCTCGAAAAACCTGCAATTAGCTGAATTGGATATCTTTTAATGCTTTGACCTTGGAAACGATCATCATTAGTGGCTCAAATTTCAATGCAACCTCGAATTCATTTTTCTACTTTTTTAATTTTATACTGCTCAAAAGTGCTGCGAAATATTAGTGTATTTTTTGCTGTTCTTAAATGAAAAAGAAACTAAACATTTTTCATAAATTAGCAATTTGAGTTTGATGCAGAATTTTATTAGATTTTATTTTAGAAGAACGTTTAAATCGGATAATGATTCTTTTCGTAAAATCATGTTCTTGCAACGTATTCAAAATATAGAATTGCGGCCACACAGAAAATGCGAAAAAAGTTTAGGAAATGTTAGATTATAACGAGAAAGTTATAAACGATATTATTATTATTATTATTATTCGAGGGAGGGATATGGCTGCCGCGGCTAGTGTGGAAAATAGTTTGGAAATTGCTGGAATAACAGATATAGGGAACGGTTTCTGAGGTCCATGTTTTGAAAATATTCTTGATAATTTACAAACCCTGAAGCTACATGAAACCTGCAATTACTGACCTTTTAAATTCGAATTTAAAAACAAAAAAAGCTCAACTGAAAGCTCCTGAATCGGGAACGACCTGCATTAGTGACTAACCTTTAAATTCCAAATCGAATTAATTTTTCTTCTTTCGTTATCCAATGTTAAAAGGTGATTGAAGCAGAATTTTATTACATTTCATTAAAAAAAAAAAAACATTTACATTGAATAACAATTGTTTTCTTAAACTCAGGTTCCTGTAATGCATACAAAATATAAATTGGTGGTCACACAGAAAATGCGAAAAAAGTTTAGGAAATGTTAGATGTTAGAAATGTTAGACGGAAATGGTGGCCGGGGCTAAAAAACATGCAATTACTAGCCTTTTAAATTAAATTTTTTAAACAAAAAAAGCTCGGTTAAAAACTCCTGAATTGGAAAAATGTTAAGGTTTTAACCTGGGGAACGTCCATCATCAGTGGCTAATCTTTCAATGCCAACTCAAATTCAGTATTCTACCTTTTTAATTTTTTAATGTTTAAAAATGCTCAAAGATATTTTTTTATTAAATATAAAAGAAACTAAACGTTTTTCACAAATCGGCCATTGCAGTTAAATGTATAATTTTATTAGATTTCATTTTAGAAAAACGTTCAACTCTAAAAACGATTGTTTTCTTAAAATCAGTTTCTCGCAATGTATACAAAATATAAGATGGTAAACACAAAGAAAATGCGAAAAAAGTTTAGGAAATGTTAGATTATAACGAGAAAGTTATCAAAGATATTATTATTATTATTATTATTATTATTATTATTATTATTATTGTTCAAGGGACGGAAATGGTGGCCGTGACTAAAAAAACTGCAATTACTAGCCTTTTAAATTAAATTTTTGAAACAAAAAAAAGCCGGGTTAAAAACTCCTGAATTGGAAAAATGTGAAGGTTTTAACCTGGGGAACGTCCATCATTAGTGGTTAACCTTTTAATGATAACTCAAATTCAGTATTCTACCTTTTTAATTTTTTAATGTGTAAAAGTGCTCAAAAATATTTTTTTATTAATTTTTTTATTAAATATAAAAGAAACTAAACATTTTTCACAAATCGGTCATTGCAGTTAAATGTATAATTTTATTAGATTTCATTTTAGAAAAACGTTCAACTCTAAAAACGATTGTTTTCTTAAAATCAGTTTCTCGCAATGTATAGGAAATATAAGATGGTAAACACAAAGAAAATGCGAAAAAAAGTTTAGGAAATGTTTGATTATGACGAGAAAAAAAAACAATAATCGAGGGACAGCTCTGGTTGTTGCGGCTAGGGATCCTGTAGTAAGGGACGCGCCAAAGGCGATTTGGTGGGGGGAGTTGGAACGGAAGCTGTAGCCAGCGGTAGAAGGCCCGATGTATTCAAGCATATCGAAGGTACCGAAGCGTGAAACTATAGCAAATTTCAATAACTGTACAGTATCTGTTGTTGGAACGGAAATATCGCCCTCTTCTCGCTCGACCAATCCGCACTCAGCTGCCTGTTTGGCGCATCCCTTACTACAGCGATTCCCAAACTTTTTATGCACTTTCTGGAGAGCGGCAGGGCCGCCACCCTCCCATTTTTTCACAATACCCTGCCGCCAAGGGGGGACACTTGCCTGCTTCACTGCTTGACACACCATACTTCACGCGAGAGAATTAGAACCGGTTAAGAAAAATTGAAATGTGTTAATATGTTAATAAATTAAATTTCAATTAGTTGAATCAATTTCCCAATCTAATTATAAGCAAATGAAAAGAAAGTTGATAAAAATCGGTTAATATATTCAATGCCAGTTGACAGTTCTTGTAATTTTGCGTGTTCTTAACGATATGCTTAATTACTGGAAATGTTAACCGATTTTCATCAACTTTTTTTTCATTTTCTTAAAATTACATCAGGAAAATGATTCAGATAAATAGAATTGAATTGAGCCATATCTTTAGGATTTTAGTTATTGAAACAGCCTTAAATCTCATGAAAATGAAAGGGTCCTCATGGGGGGGGGGGGAGGCTGCCGAGTGGCTGGGCCCGGGGTGGCATCCCCCTGCCGGCGGCAGCCTCATCGGCCGGCGGCACTAGTTTGGGAATCGCTGCCTTACTACAGGGTCCCTAGCCGCAGCTAGTGTGGGAAATAGTTTGGGAATTGCTGGAATAGCGAGAATAGGGAACGGTCTCTGACTGCCGTGTTTTAAAAATATTCTTCATCATTTGCAGACCCTGAAGCCACATAAAACCTGCAATTACTAGCCTTTTAAATTAGAATTCAAAAACAAAGAACGCTCAATTAAAACTGCCTGAATTGGAAATCTTTTAAGGCTTTGACCTCGGGAACGACCGTCATTAGCGGCTAACCTTCCAGTGCCAACTCGAATTCATTTTTCTACCTTTTTAATTTTCTAATGCTCAGAAGTGCGCTCAGCAATCTTCCATTATACTGATGACAAAGAGGTTGAAGAGCTCTGAAGCTGGTCTAAGAGTGGGTCATGCTGGC
>NC_046657.1:26254686-26271127 GCF_010883055.1 Belonocnema kinseyi | reverse complement strand
AAATCCACGAAGAGAGCGACAAGACCAGGGAATTGAAGAAAATAGGATTGGTCCAAAGCGATCGTTATGGCGGTTGGCAAGAAGAAAAGGATGGTTTTTGTGAAGACTAGACTCAAGCATCTCTTTATATCGCGCAATGGAATCTAATTTGAAAGGATCCGGCCTCGGTGGTGGTATTGTGCCAAACCACCGAGGACGCCGCGATTCAGATTTGCATTATTGTCCAGATATACGCGAGAATCCGCGGAATTTAATGACGCCTTCGTATTCATCGGAACTTTTAAACAAATTTTCAAAAAGTCTCTTTAGAGAGTCTATCATCTGAAAGATCGATTTTTTGTTCCAAACAGTGAATAGTTATTCAAGTCAGAAATGGAAAATAAAAATTAATTAAAAAATAGAAATTCAACAAAAATTGAGGGCCCGGATTAAAGAAAGGGATAAAAATTTCTGGCGTATGAAGCAGAGGGTGCATCAGAATCTTCTTTAAATTTATGTAGTGAAAGGTCTCTTCACTCTGAGCGCCATAAAGCTATAACAAGGTATTTGATCCGGGCCCTCAATTATTTTATTCTCGATTTACTTTTAAGCGTTTATGATAAGAATTATTGAATAATAATTGCTTTATTATAAATATTTTAAAAAGAATATAACATTTTAAAGCACCAGAGTACAATTGTAAATATAAACATAAATATAAAAAATATATAAATTAAGGACCCGATTTAAAGAGCAGGTTCTAACTTTCAGTTAAGTTCAATTCAGTTCAGATTCGTTGTCCCGGGCCATTAACTATATTTTTCCTAATTGAATTTTAATCTTTTATGATAATATTATTTATAATTCATTTATAAAAATGACTACAAAATGAGGAATAAATAAAAATAGGGGGATTGTTCAAGAAAAGAGGCGAATCATAGATCAAATTTTAGTTCCAGACTAGTGGATACTAAATTTCACTTCAGTGTGGCCATAGGTTAGGAGAAACCTGAAAATCAGGAAAATTCAGAGAATCTTTTTGGTTAGGAATTTAATAAAAAAATTTAAAAAGTGAGGGTATTTCTGTAAGAAGCACTTTGAGCAACTTTTAAGAATAATCGTAACTTTTTTCAAAAATCACTTTTTAGTCACTTTTTTAAATAAAAATAACATTTTAGTCGTTTTCTTAAACTATTTTGAAATATTTTAAGGTATATTAAAAGTCTAAGAAATTTGTAACGTATTCCAATAGTTTCAAGGGGTTTCAATGGATTTTTAAGATATTATGGTATTTCAGAAATTTTAAGGTGTTCCAAAATTACAAGGAATTTTGAAGAGATTGAAAAAGTTTTAAAAGAATTTTAAAACATTTTCAGGAATTTCGAAAGAGTTGGAAGTATTTGAAATATTTTAGGGTATTTTAAGAGAATTCACGAAATTTTTCAATTGATTTCAGTCCTTTTATGGGATTTCAAAGGATTGCAAATATTTTAGGATATTTCTAAAGATTTAATTTTATTTAGAGATTTAAGCATATTTTAAAAGATTGCAAGTACTTTTTCATTGATTTCAATAACTTTGAGGGATTTTGAAGAATTTTTACAGATTTTAGAATATTCATGAAAATTCCAAAATTTTAGGGAATTTTAAAATATTCTAAAGGATTGGAAATTTCAAAACTTTTAAGGGTTTAAAAATGTGTTGGGTCTTTTTTTTGAAATGCTAAGGGATTTTTAAGAGACATAAAGACTTTTTAAAGCTATACAAGAACTAAAAATACTGTAGGGTATTTTAAAATATTCTAAGGAATTTTCAATTGATTTCAGTAATTTAATACGATTTCAAAGGATTGGAAATGTTTTAGGGTATTTTTAAAAATTCCAAGAAGTTTTCAAGAATTTAAAAACTTTCAAGAGATTTCAAAGAATTTCACATATTTTCGTTTTTTTTTTAATCCAAGGAATGTTCAAGAATTTATTTAAACGATTTTAGAGGATTGGAAATAATTTAGGGTATTTTGAAAAATGCTGATGAATATTTAATTGATTTTCAATAATTTAGTAGAATTTTTTAATATTTGATATATTTTAAGGTAATTTAGATTATTCAGATATCTTTAACAGCTTTGAAAAGTTTTAAGGGATGGTGAAAGATTTTCAAAGGTTTAAATATTTTAGACTATTTAAAAACATTCCAAGGAATTTTCAAGAATTTCAAAACTTCCGAAAGATTTCAAAGAATTTTAAATATATATATTTTTTCATTTCAAGGAATATTCAAGAGCTTTAAATTCATTTAAAAGATTATAAAAGATTTGAGATATTTTAGGGTATTTTTAAAAATTCCAAGAAGTTTTCGAAAATTTAAAAATTCCAAGAGATTTTAAAATTTTTTACATAATTTCGGTTTTCTTTTTCCATTCCAAGGAATATTTAACAGTTTTAAATTTATTAAAAATCTTTTTAACATCTTTGAAATATTTAAGGGTATTTTAAATAATTTCGAGAAATTTTCAAGAGTTTATAATTTTGTTAAAGATTTTAAACTATTTAAAATATTTTGAATTATTCCAAGGAATTTTCAAGAGATTTAATTTTTTTTAAAGATTTTAAAACATTTGAAATATTTAAGGGTATTTCAAAAGATCCCAAGGAATTTCCAATTAATTATAGTAATGTGATGGGATTTCAAAATAATTTGAAATATTTTAAGGTATAATACGTTATTCAAATACAGCTTTAAAAAGTTTCAAGGGATGGTGAAAGATTTCAAAACATTTCAAGAGGTTTAAATATTTTAGGGTATTAAAAAAAATTCCAAGGAATTTCAAAGAATCTGTAATATTTTATGTTTTTTTTTTAATTCCAAGGTATTTTCACGAGATTTAAATTTATTTAAACGATTTTAGAATCTTTTAAATATCTTGGGGTATTTGAAAAAATTCCAATTAATTTTTAGTTGATTTCAGTAATTTAATGGGATTTCAAAGGATTTTAAATATTTTAGGGTATTTTAAACTATTCCCAGACATTTTCAAGAGGTTTGAATATATTTAAGGTATGTTGAAAGATTTCAAAGGGTTTGAAGTTTAAGAGGCTATTTTCAAAAATTCCAAGTAATTTTCCATTTATTTCAGCAATTTAATGGAATTTTTAAGGATTTGAAATATTTTAGAGTATTTCTAATATTCCAAGGAATTTTGAAGTATTTAAAAACTCCCAGGGGATTTCAAAGAATTTTTAATATTGTAGCTTCGTTTAATTATAAAGAATTTTCCAAAACTTTACATTTTTTAATAAATTTTAAAAGATTAAAAATATTGTAGGGCAATTTAAAATATTTTCAGGAATTTTCAATTTATAATAATAATTTGAAGGGATTTCGAAGAAGTTCACAGATTTCACGGTGTTTCAAAAAATTCCTAAGAATTTTCAAGTGCTTTAAAAAGTTTCAAAGAATTTCAAAGAGTTTGAAGTATTTTCTTTTTTTTATATAAATTCTAAGGAATTTTCTAGAGCAATTCACAATTTTTGAAGATATAAGAGGATTTGAAATATTTTAGGGTTTTGCCAAAGAATTTAATAACTATAAATGATTTAGGATTAAAAAAATATATATTCCAAGTAATTTTCTATCCATTCAAATAATTTGAAGGGATTTCAACGCATTTTAGAGATTTCGAGGTATTTAAAAAAATTCCAAAGAATTTTCAAGAGTCCAAATTGAGTCCCTGGATGCAATAACTCGCTGAGCGCTCGAAAACGCGTAACAGTGTTGTCTGCGTGGTGACATTACGAGTCAAAATCAAAAGTCCGAATTTGGAAAAATGAAAAATACTGCTCGATAGCTTTTTGAAAATTAATGCATGTACCCGTTTAAACTTTTTTCGTAAACATTATAGTTTCCGTTAAAAAAAATAAAAACTGATGATTTTTGAATCGAAAAATCCATGTTTTCCAAAACTTTACATTTTTTAATAAATTTTAAAAGATTAAAAAATTCCTAAGAATTTTCAAGTGCTTGTGATTGAATTTCGCACGGGCGAGCTCCGCAGTGTAAACTTTCGCTAGTACGATACACTGCGGAGCTCGCCCGTGCAAAATTCAATCACATCGCGCTGCACGTTTGTGTTCAACCCGCTAGGTTTTATATAAATAATAGTCTGAGGAAGCTCAAACTTTCCAAAAAGTTCAACAATACGCTTAAGATTACGATAAGCGCGAATACCCCGTGGAAATCGAAAATTTCCTCGATACATTTCAAACACGAACGTCGAAAAACATGGTTTTTCATTCGGATTAAAAAAACATTCAATTAATATTAACTTTTGATATATTTTTTGATACTGTATTCAACGCTAGACCTTCTTGAACAGAACTCAAAAAAATTTTTTTTGATAAGTTGAAAAATGGCTGTTCAGCGGCGATTTAAGCTTTGAAAACATGGATTTTTCGATTCAAAAATCATCAGTTTTTATTTTTTTTAACGGAAACTATAAAGTTTACGAAAAAAGTTTAAACGGGTACATACATTCATTTTTAAAAAGCTATCGAGCAGTATTTTTCATTTTTCCAAATTCGGACTTTTGATTTTGACTCGTAATGTCACCGCGCAGACACACTGTTACGCGTTTTCGAGCGCTCAGCGAGTTATTGCATCCAGGGGCTCAATGTGGACTCTTGAAAATTCTTTGGAATTTTTTTAAATACCTCGAAATCTCTAAAATGCTTTGAAATCCCTTCAAATTATTTGAATGGATAGAAAATTACTTGGAATATATATTTTTTTAATCCTAAATCATTTATAGTTATTAAATTCTTTGGCAAAACCCTCAAATATTTCAAATCCTCTTATATCTTCAAAAATTGTGAATTGCTCTAGAAAATTCCTTAGAATTTATATAAAAAAAAAAGAAAATACTTCAAATTCTTTGAAATTCTTTGAAACTTTTTAAAGCACTTGAAAATTCTTAGGAATTTTTTGAAATACCGTGAAATCTGTGAACTTCTTCGAAATCCCTTCAAATTATTATTATAAATTGAAAATTCCTGAAAATATTTTAAATTGCCCTACAATATTTTTAATCTTTTAAAATTTATTAAAAAATGTAAAGTTTTGGAAAACATGGATTTTTCGATTCAAAAATCATCAATTTTTATTTTTTTTTGTAACGGAAACTATAATGTTTACGAAAAAAGTTTAAACGGGTACATACATTCATTTTTAAAAAGCTATCGAGCAGTATTTTTCATTTTTCCAAATTTGGACTTTTGATTTTGACTCGTAATGTCACCGCGCAGACAATACTTTTACGCGTTTTCGAGCGCTCAGCGAGTTATTGCATCCAGGGGCTCCATTGTTAACGGATTTCAAAAATTTTGAAAGGATTGGAGATATCTTGGATTTTTTTAAAGCGATTTTAATTGTTTAAAGGGATTCTAAAGGACATTATAAATTCTAGGGTATTTTTATAAATTTCAAGGGGTTTTCAGAGTTGAAGAAAATTTCAATGTATGTCGAATTTTTTAATAATAATTTGGATATCTTAGGATGTTCAAAATTAATTTTTAAAACTTGAAGGGATTCCTAAGAATTATACAGATGTTAGGGCATGTTTAAAAATTACAAGGAATTTTTTAGAGTTTTCAAAAGTTTCAAGGGATTTCAACAATTTCACGGGATTTTAATGGATTTAAAATATTTTATCGTATTTTAAATATGTCCAAGGCATTTTCAAGAGGTTTTAAAAGCTTTAAAATATTTCAAAGGGTTTAAAATATTTTAAAGTATTTTCAAAAGATTCTAAAGCATTTTCAATGAATAAAAAAAATGCCAGAGAATTTCCAAGGATTTTAGTTATTTTAAGGGATTTAAACAAATCATCCAGTGTGAAGAATTTTAATTTAAAATAATGAATGCAATTCATTTCAATTCATTTGAAATTCAGCTTGAGTTTTTATTGATTTATCCTGAATTCTTTTAAATTCTCTTGAATTCTCTTAACTGTTATCAATAAAATTAAATTCAAATAAATTCTTGTAGCATTTCAAACGTACTTTGAATGATTGGGTATTTTATCAAATTCTTTTGAATTCCCTTGAATGTTTCTAAAATCATTTGAAACCTACTACACTCAATAGATTTTTTTTTCTTCATATTTTCATTTGTTTTCAATTTACTTGAGTTTTTATTATTTTTAATTAGTGTTTTTAAAATTGTTTAAATTATTTGCAATTCCTTAAATTCAGTCAGTGGGTGGCAATATAAAATAAGAGGCGCCGAAGAAATAAGCAAAAAAGGAAAAAAAGGGTACTCGAGAAAGCAGAGCTTCTTGGAATGAAGATTCGAATGACCCTTGTTTTTCCGCAAGGGGTAAAGCAAACACAATATTCTTGGCCACTTAGCCCAAAGCGGTCCTTTTGAGAGCAATACTAACGTTGCAGAGAACTCCTAAATAAATATATAAAAAAAAAGATTTCCTATGATAAGAAATGAATTTTAAACCCAAAAAGGCGAATTTTTAAGAATACAAAATTAATTTTTGGCAAACCAGATTTTTTCCCAACCAATTTATTAACCTAAAAGAACGAATTTTCATAAAAAGATTTGAATTCTGGGCAAAAAAGGTGATTTTAACAAAATAGTTGATTTTTCGAGAAAATGGTTTAACTTTCAAAAAAATGGATGAATTTTTATTCAAAAAGTTGAATTTTTAACAAAGAAGATTAATTTTCTACTAAAAGAAGAATTTTCTACCCGAAAAGATGAATTTTCAACTTATAAAGAATGAATTTTCATCCAAAAATTGAGACAGTTAAATTTGTATGCAAAAAATTAAATTTTAGGAAATTAAAAAAAACAACTAGTTTTCATCAAAATAAAATCTTTTCTGGTTGAAATTTCAAAAGTGAATTTTTCTTTTGGTGACAGACATTTTCGTGTAGAAAATATAAATGTTTTGTCGAAAATTCTTTTTTTTTTAATTCAACTACTATTGGTTTATTTTTTGTTCAAAGTTGATTTTTGTATATAAAAACTGAACTATTGCACTTTTTGCTTGAAAATTTATCTTTTATAAGTTGAAAATTAAACTTTTTTGATGAAAAATCGTTTTTGTTTGTTTAAAGTTAATTTGGAGACTTTTAGAGAATTATCCAACGAAGAATTTCATGTATCAGACATATGGGTTTCACTCGTCTTTTTTAACTTAAAATTATTTATATTGGTATAGTAGAATATTGATCAACATTAGATAATTAATTTTTAAATATTTAAACAAATGGAATTTGTTCAAATAATTTTTTTCGTAATTTCGTTTTTTTCCCTAAAATCTATAACTATTGGTATAGTGGAATATTTATTAACATTGGTTCATTATTTTTTAATCATTTAAACAAATGAAATTTGTTTGAATAATTTTTGTTTGAAGAATTATTTTTCTACTAAAAATTATTACTTTTTTTTAGTGGAATATTTACCAACATTATTTCATTTATTTCTAATTGTTTAATAAAAATTCCATTTGTTTATATAATTTTCTTTCTCCGATTTTTCAAAAATAAAAATGCTTACTGTTTGTCTATTTTTAATTATGTAAAAAATTCCATTTGTTTGAAAAAGGTTTTTTTTATAAACAATAAACAATATAAAAAATAAAATATTTATTTTTAAAAACCTATACTTTGTTTAAATAATAATTTTTAACAAATTTCTGAATTTTTCCGTCAAATTTAAATAAATTAGGATACATTTTTTAGACAAATGGAATCTGTTTACATAATTAAAAATTAATTAAGCAATGCTTTCAAATATACCTGTACACCAACAGTAATAATTTTTATTTAAAATACATTTTTTATAATTACTTAAATAAATGGAATTTGTTTAAAAAATAAAAAATTAATAAAACTATGTTGATGAATATTCCACTAAATAAATATTAATAATTTTTTATAGTAAAATAATTAACCAAAATATTTAAAAAAATTCCATTTGTTAAAATAATTGAGAAATTATGAGCCAATTTAAATAAATATTCAACTGGACCAATAAAAATAATTTTAAAGAAAAAATGAATTTTCGAAAAAAAAAAATATTGAAACAAAGAATTTGTTTAAATCTTTTTTGCTTTAAAAATGATTTGTTTTATCAAAAACTATTAATATTTCTTTTATTGGAATGCTTATCAATATTGGTTAATTAATTTGTAATATTTTAAGCAAGTCCGATTTTAATTTTTTTTTCAAATAAAAATTATTACTTTTGGTCAAGTGGAATATTTATTAATATTAATTAATTGATTTTTAATTATGCAAAAAAATTCCATTTGTTTAAAAAAGGTTTTTTCTCTAAATATTCGTCTGTCAGCTTATTGTTGTTAATAACATAAATATATTTTTAAATATTTTCCAACTTAAAATTAATTGGCTTTAATTATTTAAACAAATTTAATTTGTTCAACCAATACAAAATTATTAGAAATATGTTGATAAATATTCTACTAAAGAAATATGAATAATATTTTTAACAAAAAATTATTAACAAAAATATTTAAACGAATTCTGGAAGGGTGGGGGGGGGGTCGTTGCCCACTAGCATGAAAACAAATTTGGCATGCATTTTTGGATCACCCTAGTGCTTATAGTAGCGAGACCTTGACATATTAAGAAAATTATAAGCTTACATTGAACGCTTCATTTAACGTTTAAAATTTAATAATGTTGTTTAATATTAAATTATTTTGTTGAAAATTTAAGTATTTAGTTTTTAATCAAAATGCATTTAAAAAAAGATGAAATTGCGATATCTACTTCTGTACTTGCACCCACTGTGATGTACGGTAGCAAGACCCTAACATCTGAATAAACCGGTACGAGGAAAATTAATGCATCAATTAATATTGAAAACTTAATCATTATATACTGTTCAACTATTTTGTTGTAAATGCAATTATTTGGAGAAAAGTTTAACTTTTCAATTTATTATTCAGGTACTTTATTGAAAATTGCAATATTAAAAATATAATAACAAAAACGTAAAACAAAGCTGGAATTGCGATATTTAATTCTGTACTTGCACCCACTGTGCAGTACAGCAGCAGTTACTAGATAAACCAAGAAAACGGCGAGGGTAAAAAAACGGCTAAATTAACGTCTAAAAAACAATAATTTTGTTTAATGTTCAACTATTTTGCTAAAAATTGAATTATTTGGTTGAAAATTCAACTGTTTTATTTAATATTCAATTATTTTGTTAGAAATTAAAATATTTTGTATAAAATAAAGATGCACCAAACAAAGCTAAGATTGCGATTTATAATTCTGCACTTTGACCCACTGTGCTGTATGGTAGCAAGGCCCGAAAATATCAAGAAAACGGTACGATTAAATTTTACGATTAATCAAAGATTGAAAATTTAATGATTTTATTGAATTTCCAACTATATTGTTAAAAATTAAATCATTTGGTTGAAAACTCAACTGATTTGTTTATTATTCAACTATTTTGTTAGAAATTGAAATATTTTGTTTAAAATAAAAATATATCAAATAAAGCTAAAATTGAGATATATAATTCTGTACTCGTACCAACTATGCTGTATAATAGGGGGACCCTAAAATATCAAGAAAACAATAAGAGTAAATTCGTTTAAATTAACGTTTAAAAATGAATAATTTTGTTCCATCATCAACTATTTTGCTGAAAATTGAATTATTTGCTTGAAAATTTTACTGTTTTATTTAATATTTAACTATTTTGTTCAAAATTTATATATCTTGTTTAAAATAAAAACATTTCGAATAAGGCTGAAATTACAATATATAATTTTGGACTTGCATCCACTGTGTTGCATGATAGCGAGACTTGAACATATCAATGTAACGGTAAGATTGAATTTAACGTTTCAATTCATGTTTAAAATGTAATAATTTTGTTTAATCTTCAACTATTTAGTTGAAAATCTAATTCTTTTGTTTATTATCCAAATATTTCATTGAAAATTGAAATATTTTGTTTAAAATAAAAATTCAACAAATAAAGAGAAAATTTCTATATATAATTATGTACTTGTACCGACTGTGCTGTATGATAGCGAAGCCTGGACATATTAAGAAAACGGTGCGAGTAAAATTAACGCTAAAATTAAGGTTTAAAATTGTTTAATTGTCAAATCGTTTATTGAAACATGAATTATTTAGTCAGAAATTCAACTTTTTTGTTTAATAACCAACTATTTTATTAAAAATTTAAATAACACAACATTTTTATCACAATTTTTTGTATATAATTCTGTTCGATATATAATTCTGTATATTGCACCCTTTGTGCAATGTCCTTTTAGATTGAAAATTCATCTTTTATGAGAATACAATTTAAATAAAAAATTTATCTGAAAGTAATAAAAAGCGTTTGTTGAACGGATGAGGGGGGAATAGGAGGGGGCGATTTATTTTTTGTATAAATGTCGATCGTAACGAGGTTCTTGAATGGTATTCTTGTTGTCGGAGGGAGTGAAAAAAGCGGACAAAAAGCTTCTCTCTCTCTCTCTCTCTCTCTCTCTTTCGCTCTCTCACTTTTTACGCCCGCCCGGTTAATTAATGTCGAGCGAAAAACGAACGATACGTCGGTGGCGTCGCGACGCCTCCCTCACTCAGGGATCTGATAATAAATTCTGTCGCCTGGCGCTTTCGAGGGGTGCCGCTTACGAACGGAAAATGGCCTAACATATAGAGACCGGAGAATCCGGTCTTGTCGGAAAGAGGATTACGATTCTTTTTTTCTGCTTCCCAATAAATCCGGAAACCAGGACTGCCTTTACGGTCGCCACTGTTCAACCAGTCCTCCCACACCGCGAATTCGAACCCACAACCACATCCGCACCCACACCTGCAACTACACCCACACCTGCACCTGCACCACCTCACTGAGTTGAGAAAATGGATTAGTATTCCGACGCGGTGCAGGAGACTTTATTCCAACAATAAAATACTTACACCTAGGAGATCAATAATGTTTTTGCAAAAAAAAAAGTTTGTTTCTAAATTTAAGTTGTTTTTGGTTAATCAGTTGAATTTTCAAAAACAAAATATGAATTTTCGACAAAAATAATCAATTATCAACAAAATAGTTCAATTTTGTATAAAAGTGATGAATCTTTTATCAGAAATTTAATTTTTCAGAAAAATTGTAATATTTTCATCAAAAATATTGTAGTTTATGATCAAAAACAGTTCAATCAAACCAAAAAATACGAATTTTCAACTAATGAAGATAAATTTGCGAGAAAAAAAAAGGAATAATTATATTTTAAGTTTGAAAAATCAATTTTTAATTTAAATACATTTAAAAGATTTGAAATATTTTAAGGTATTTTTAAAAATTCCAACAAGTTTTCAAGAATTTAAAAACTTCCAAGAGATTTTAAAGAATTTAAAATATTTTTTTTTTATCCCAAGGAACATTCAAAAATTTTAAATTTATTTTAAGAGATTTGAAATATTTTAGGGTATTTTAAAATATTCAAAGCAATTTTTTAATTGTTTCAGAGTAATTTAATGTAATTTCAAAGGATTATATATATTCTAGGGTATTTTAAAAGATTATAAAAAATTGTCAACTGATTACAGTAATTGAATGAAATTTTAAAGTATTTGAAATATTTTAGGGTATTTTAAATTAATCCAAGGAATTTGTAAGAGGTTTAAATTTTTTTCAAAGATTTTAAAAGATTTAAAATATCTAAGTGTATGGAAAAGATTCCAAGAAATTTTTAATTGATTTCAGTAATTTAATAGGATTTCAAAGGATATGAAACAGTGTGCGATATTCTACATTATTTCAAGCTATTTTTAGTAGCTTTGAACAATTTTTAAGAGATGATGAAAGATTTCAAAAGGTTTAAATATTTTAGGTTATTTAAAAAAATACCAGGAATTTTCAAAAATTAAAAAAATTCCAAAGGATTTCAAGGGATTTGTAATTATTTTTTATTTGTTTAATTCCAACTATTTGTGAAGAGCTTTAAATGTATTTAAAATATTTTAAAAGATTCGAAGTATTTTAGGGTACTTTTAAAAATTCCAATAATTTTTCAAGAATTCAGAACTTCTAAGATATTTCCAAGAAATTTACATATTTTCAGTTTTTATTTATTCCAAAGAATTTTCAAGATCTTTTAATTTATTTAAAAACACTTTCAAAGATTTCATGAGTTTTCTTCAAAAAGACCAATTCTTAACAAAATAATTTAATTTTCTTCTGCAGTGATGAATCTGTTATAAAAAAAAAATTTTTTTTAGAAAAAGTGTAATATTTTCATCAGTGATATTTTAGTTTTCAATAAAAAACAGTTAAGTCGAATAAAATAAATGAATTTTCAACCAATAAAGATAAATTTGCAAGAAGAAATGGAATATTTACATTCTGAGTTTGATAAATAAATTTTTAATTATGAAAAAAAGGGTTTTCAACCCAATATTTAAATTTTTTAATGAAAAATGTAAATTAAAAATAAAACAGTTCAATTTTTGGTTGAAAGAATTAATATATGACTAAAAACTATGAATTCTGAGCCAGAAAAATCAATTTTTAAGCAAGAACATTAATTTTCCGCTAAAAAAGATGATTTTTTAAAAGAGACTAATCTAAAACCATAATTGAATACTATTTTCAGTTTAAAGAATAATTTTTCATCAAAAAAATACAAGTTCTAACAAAATACATGAATTTGCCACCAAATAGGTAAATTTTTAACTAAGAAATGTAAATTTACAGTAAAAAATTATGCAGATAAATTTTAACTCGAAATAATTAGTTTTTGACAACAACAAAAAAAAACAAATAATTTTTAACCAACAAATTAATTTGTATAAAAATGATAAATATTTAACAAAAAATAGAAAAACTATAAATTTACGATGAAAATAAAATCGTAAAATTTTTTGTTAAAAGAATTAATTTTCGACAAACAGTGTAATAGTTAATATTTCCAACAAAAATCTATTTTTTTCATCAAAAACAGATGAATCAAATAAAAAAATACGAATTTTCCGTAGAATAAATAAATTTTTGAATAATAAAAATAAAAATAAACTGGAAAATAAATGTTGATAAAAAATGAGCAATATTCAACTAAAAAAATTAATTATTAAACGAACAGTTGAATTGCCAGCAACAAAAGTTGAATTTTTAACAAAAAAGACTAATTTTTAACAAAATTGTTAAATTTTCAACCCAAGTGATGAATCTTGAATAAAAAAAATTCTCAGGGAAAAGTTGACAATCTTAATACAGAATTTTTAGTCAAATTAATTATTTTTTGAACAAAACAAGACAAAGATAAATTTTTAGATAAGACAATTAGTTTTCTACCAAGAAAGAGAAATTGTTAACAAAATAATGAATTTTCAAGTGAAAAAGATGAATTTTGAAACAAGAATAGAATAGCAGTTGAATGTTTACTAAAAACAAAATTTTTAGCCATTTAAACAAGTTTGCAACAAAATAGTTAAACTTTTTATCAAATCGTCAATTTCCTACCCTAAAGATCAATTTTTCAAGAATAAAATAACCAATTTTCAACATATTATATGAATTTTTAAGTAAAAAAGAAAAATGTGGAAAATAAATAAAAATAGTTAAATTTTTATTTCAAAAAAAATAATTTTAACATAAAAAGGAATTTTTAACAATATAGTTCAATTTACAACTAAGTAGTTGACTTTTCCAACAAAAAAGATGAATTCTCAAGAAAAACTGTAATAGTTCATATTTCAACTAAAAAATATGTTAATATTTAAACTTCCCGGGTTCTCCTGGTCAATTGGTAATTTTCCCGCTCAATTTTCAAACGATTTAAATGATTTAAAACGACTTTTAAAAGATTGCAAGAAATTTCTGAACATTTTAAAAGATTAAAAATATTTCTGATTTGCAACATGGAATTTTGGAAAATAATTTTTATTTTTGTTTAGAATAAAGAAATTTGAAAGCAGATCTCTGCAGAAATTCAGAATTATAATATTCTTTTATCAAATTCTCTGTTTCAAATCAGAAATTTTTGAATATTCTAAAATGCTTAGAAATCTCTTGAAATCTTTAAAATTAGTTTGAAATCATTTAAACATTGAAATATTAAAAAATATTTGAAGATTGCCAATTGACCGGATCAAAGCACGGTAATTGACATGATGCAAGAAACTTTATTACAACAATAAAATAAATTAAAATACATTTTCTTAACAAACACATAAATTTTTAAATAAGAAGATTAAATTTCTATCAGAAAAGATCAATCTTTCACACAAAAAGGAATAGTTATATTTTTAATAAAGGAAAAAAATTTTGAACTAAAATGATGAACGGTTAATCAGAAAAAATTTAACTTGATATTTAAGTTTTGAACGCAAAGATTAATTTTATACTAAAAAATAAAAGTTAAAAAAATGAATGCACTAAATAAGATAAATTGTCAAACAAAAATGAAATAGTTTCATTTTAAGATAAAAGTAAAAGAAAAAATGGTCAAATTTTCAACAAAAAAAAAACTGAATTTATAAAGAAAAATATAGTGCTTCAAGTAATAAGATTACCTTTCTACCAAAAAGACGAATTTTCAAATACAGAAGAATATTTACATTCTTTGAAAAAAAAAACAATTTACTTTTAACCGAAGTAAATTTCTGAAGAAATATTATATTTTCAACAAAACAGATGAATTTTTAACCAAGAAAATTGAATTTATATATAAGAAAAAAACATTCCATAAAAAATGGGGTAGTTAAATTTGTCGGCAATGAAATGAATTTTTACCTAAAATGATAAACCTCCAACGAAACAAAGATAATTTCAAGCAATTAGTTGAATTTTTAAATCAAAAGATTAATTTTCTACGAAAAGCGACAAAATTTTCAACAAAGTACATGAATTTTCAACGAAGAAAGATATATTTTGCAAACAAAATTACAATAGTTCAATTTTCAGTTTCAAACAAACATAAATTTTCAACCATAAAAAAAATACCAAAAAAGAAGAATTTTTAAGAAACTGGTTGAAATTTCGCCCAAAAAGGATAAATGTTCAAAATGAAGAATAGAATAATTGAATTTTCAATAAGATATTAGTTTTCAACTAAACAAAATAAATTCAACAAAATAGTTAATTTTTCAATCAAACAGATAAAGCTTTAACAAGAAAGATAAAGTTTCAGTCGAGAATAAAATAGTTCAATCTTTAGTTGAAAATCTTTAGTTGAAAGTAGTCTGATTTAAATAAAATTGAATTGCAGAGATTTCCCAGAATTTTTCTCTAAATTAAATTAAATAATAGAGTTTAAAATAGTTATGATCTATAATAAATTATGGCTTTATGAAGCTATTAGCATGGAGTAATTGATAGAGAGATTGATCGGCGAACTGGGTCAAGTCAGTATTGTGTAACGATTAATTCAGATTCAATATAAATAATAGTCATGCATCGTAAAAAAAAGTGGTGTAACAATATGTCTTGCAAATATTTTAATAACTTTTGTTGAAAATCTGATTAGATTGCCATTACTTGAAGTTGGTTTTTATTCTAAATTTAAATTTTTGATATTTAAATCTTACTGACGGACTGCAAAAAAAAAATCGTGCGCAAAGCGCGGGGCTGTTTTCTAGAAAAGAAAAAATAATAATCGTTTATAATAAATTTCAATTCAGCCCTCATGATGAGGGTAATATATTAAAGGGATAAAAAATAAATCTCATTTAGAAAATCACGGATGTGAGAAGGGTCGCAAGTTTCATAAATTGAGGTTACACGTTCGGGGAAGCTCTAAAAGTTTATAAACCCAACTTCGACTCATTGCACGTCGTGTCACCGACCTCGGTTTTCAAAGGACAGTAATTGGATATTTTATGTCGCATTCACTATAAATGTACTTCGCTTATTTAACGTGCAGAAACCTCATAATACCTTCAGTTACATCTAAAGCTTAGAGACTCGTTTTCACTCCACATGGAAAGACAGTGCGATTATTATGAGACCAAATTTAGTTTAAGCAAACTTTGGCACTTATGCCATTCTGGAATTCCAAATTTTGGCGCTCATGTCCATTTGGTATTTATAACTTTGGGGACGTCCGTTTGAAATTACAAATTTTGGCGCTCATCTCCATTTGGTATTCCAAACTTTGGCGCTCATGTCCATTTGGTATTTATAACTTTGGCGCTTATGTCCATTTGGTATTTATAACTTTGGGGCTTGCGTCCATTTGGAATTCCAAACTTTGGCGCTTATGTCCATTAGGTATTTATAACTTTGGGGCTTACGTCCATTTGGAATACCAAACTTTGACATTCACGTTCTTTTAGTGTGTCATATGCTGGCAATTTTGGCATTTTGGAATTCCAAACTTTGGCACTCATGTCCATTTGGTATTTATAACTTTGGCGCTTATGTCCATTTGGTATTTATAACTTTG
>NC_046657.1:26241366-26254586 GCF_010883055.1 Belonocnema kinseyi | reverse complement strand
CTTTGGCGCTTATGTCCATTTGGTATTTATAACTTTGGGGCTTGCGTCCATTTGGAATTCCAAACTTTGACATTCACGCTCTTTTAGTATGTCAAATGCTGGAACTTTAGGCATTTTGGAATTCCAAACTTTGGCGCTCATGTCCATTTGGTATTTATAACTTTGGGGCTTGCGTCCATTTGGAATTCCAAACTTTGGCGCTTATGTCCATTAGGTATTCTATACTTTGTTGTTTACCTCCATTTGAATATCAAACTTTGACGTTCACGTTCTTTTAGTTTGTCAAATGCTGGCACTTTTGGCATTTTGGAATTCCAAACTTTGGCGCTTATCTTCATTTTGTATTCCAAACTTTGGCGTCGATGTTTATTTGGAATTCCAAACTTTGGCAACTGCGTCAATTTGAAATTCGAAAATTTTGAGACCCACGCCCTTTTAGTGTGCCAAATGTTGTCACTTTTGCTATTTTGGAATTCGAAACTTTGGCGTTCACGTCCATTTGGAATTCCAAACTTTGACGCTTAGGTCCATTCGGGATTCCAAACTTTGGCGCTTATGTCCATTAGGTATTCCAAACTTTGGGGCTTACATTCATTTGCAATTCCAAACTTTGGCGCTTACCTCCATTTGAAATACAAAATTTTAACGTTCACGCTATTTTGGTGTGCAAAATTGTGGCATTTTTGCCCTTTTGAGGTTCCAAACTTTGGCCCTTATGTCCATTTAGAATTCCAAGCTTTGACGCTTATGTCCATTTGGAATTCCAAACATTGGCGCTTATGTCTATTTGGAATTAGCAACTTTGGCGCTCACGATCTATTTGTGTACCAAATGCTGACACTTTAGACCTTTTGGAATTCCAAACATTGCCCTTTGTGTCCATTTAAAATTCTATACTTTGACACTTATATCTATTTTGAATTCCAAAATTGGCCACTTACGTCCATTTGGAATTAAAAACGTTGGCGCTCATGTCTATTTGAAATTTTAAACTTTGACTTTCATGCCCTTTTGGTGTGCCAAATGCGCGAATTTCTTCCCTTTTGGAATTTAAAACATTGGCACTCATGTTCATTTGGAATTCCAATGTTTGGGGTTTACGTATATTTGGAATTCCAAACTTTGGCGCTTATGTCTTTTTATAATCACAAACATTGGCTCCTAAAATGCTCTCAAAACAGGGGAAATAAAATAGTGGGATTTTCGCGAGACTATAGGAATAATAAAGAATTCATTTGTTTTAAATAAAATTAATATAAGTATCATATTAAATTAAATTTCAAATGATTTAAATAAACAAAAATTATTTTTGCGGTTTAAGCGGCACCATTTCAATTGAAAATTCATCGCTTTAGTAAAAAAATTCAATAATTTAGTTAAAAATTCATGTATTTTGTTTATAATTCGCCTTTTTTGGTAACATACTAAACTAAATAGTTTATTTTCAAATAAAAAGATGTGTTTTTAAACAAGAAGATTAATTTTCTATAAAAACATGAACTTTAAGAATATGATATTTTAATAACAAAAAATTCATTTTTAATAAAATGTCTACATTTGAATCGTAAACCAAAATACATGAATATTAAAAAAAAAACAGATTTTCAACAAATAAATTAAAATTTCAATAAAAAAATATGAATTTTCATAAAAAAAGGGAATGTTTAAACTAATAGTTGAATTTTCGATCAAAAATGAAATAGCGTTATTTTCAGTTTAAAAAATCTATAAAAATGTTCAAGAACTGAAAAATAAAGTTTCAACCAAATTGTTATTCTATGGACCAAAGTCATACATTTTTAAGTGAAATGAAAAACTTTAAAGTAAAATGATAAATTGACAACCACAAAAATACCTTTTTAACACAATAGCTCAACACTTACCCAAATAATTGAGTTTCAAACAAAAAAGACGAATTTTCAATAAAAAAAATTCATTTTTAACAAATAATTAAATTTTTAACTAAATAGTTAAGCTTTAAAAACAAAACATGAATTTATAACAAAAACGTTCATTTTAAACCAAATTGTTGAATTTTTAAGAAAAATAGTTTATATTCAGTGAAATAGATGAATTTATTTTTCCAAATAGAATTATTTTCTAGACGACAATTAAATTTTCCACAAGAAAGTCTATTTCAAAACAAATGGTAAAATTTGTAATCCAAAAGAAACGCATTTTTAAGAAGACAGTTGCATTTTTAATAAAATTGTTAAATCCTCAATCAAACGAGATGAATGATTAAAAAAAAATAATAAAATAATAATTTTCTACAAAAAAATTGACTTTTAATCCGAAAATAAGATTCTTTGGCAAAAAAAGTTAATTTTCAACCGAATAGCTGAATTTTTTACAAAATTGTTGATTTTTTGTAGCCAAAAAACTACTAAAAAAAATTAATTTTTTACCCTGAAATAAGGATTTTTAACAAAAAAAGTTCATGTTTGAACACATATTTAAATGTTTACTGCCCCCCCCCCAACAAAAGAAAATTCAATAAGTTATTTGAATTTTGCAATCCAAAAAACGAAGTTTCTACTAAACTTAATTTTCAACCAAATAGTTAGATTTCTAAAACTCCCAAAAAAACAAATTTTCAAGAAAAAATTGAATATATAAACCAAAAAAAAGAATTTTAAAAATGTTAAATTTTCAACCCCAAAATGTTAGTGAAAAAAAATTTTCTACAAGACCAAATTTTCGTCAACCAAGAGATAAATTTTTAAACATAAAAAATTTCCAATCAAAATAGTCGAATTTTCAACGCAGAAAAAATAAAACAGTTGAAACACTGAAATACTGCACTTGTGGGAAATGTTCAGCGCAGCGCCATCTGATGATGATTTACGAAAGCTCCTTACGGGGGCCCCATTTTTGAAAGAATACCTTCTTTATTTTATAACAAAATTTAATAAAAATTAAATTAAAGTTTCTAGAAAAATTGACTAAATATCCTATTTGATTCGATTCTTCTCTAAAATATTACTGAAAGCAAATTTCCAGTGAGCTTACCAATACACCGGTAATGAACAGGCGGAAATTGCGTTAATTATTCTCTGCATCTCTTTGGTTACCCGACTCTCGTAGTCTGGCACCATCATTTACTAATTATGCCCTATAATTTGGCAACAAAGCACATATATGTTCGACTCAAATATCGATATATTGACCCTATTTCATAAAACGAGTCTAACCGTCTCAAATTTGACGTGAATGTTCAATAAAGTTATATCGAATCTGAAAATCAGACAAGAGATTTTAAATGAAACCAAAAATTAGAATGATAAATTCTGCACTTGTGAGAAATTTTAGCGCCGAGCCCCCTAACGGGGAATTTATAAACTAGGGATTCGCGAAACTTCGTTTTTAATATTTCCCGAATTTTTACATAAATAGTTTTTCATTTTCCTTAAATATTAATACTAAGATAGCATAATTTTATATTATACGTGAAAATAAAAAATATTCATTTTTATTTATTTATTTTGACCAGAAAAGGTGAATTTCTAAATCAGAAGATGAATTTTAAATTTAAAAGACATTATATATATTTCTTTTAATCAAATTGAAAATTTTTTTGAACAAAATAGTTAAATTTTCAACTCAAGAGTTGAACCTTTAATAAAAATAAAAAAATCTAACAATTTAGTTTAACTTTTGCCCAAGTAGTATACTTTTTAATTTAAAAATATACATTTTTAACAGAAAATTTAAACTAATTATCAGAGTTGTATTTTCAACTGAAATTATAAAATCTGTAACAAAAAATTATTTTCTATGAAATCCGTTCAACTTTAAATGATGTAGATCAATTAATAACAAAAAAAGATGACATTTCTGCAATAAAAAATAAATTTTAAAACTAAAAATGATTACTTTTGAAAAAAAAACACGTTTTATTAACGAATAAAAGTTTCTCAGTAAGAAAAAAAATTGATTCTAAATTGTAAAAACGAGTTTTCAACAGAAAATTTCGATTCTCAAGCAAAATAGTTGAACGTTCAACCGAAACAGCTTATTTTCCACAGAACAATTGGATTTTCTATAAAAATAAGAATTTTCAACAAAAACGTTAATTTTTGATCAAATATTTGATTTTTCAACCAAACAAACTGATAACTGAAAGATATCAATTTTGGAACGAAAGAAATTTAAAAAAATTTTTCACGAAACAATTCATTGCAACAAAATATACAAAAGTTAAATTTCAAGTAAAAAAATCAAATTTCTTAAAAGAAATAATAATCGGTAAGCTGATGTTATTATTATACAAATAGATTTTTAAGAAAAGATGAAAATGCTTCACCTAATCGTTAAATTGACAACCCAAACACGAATTTCCAGCGAAACAGTTAAATTGTTGTACCGAAAATATGAATTTTCAAAAAAAAAAGTTACTTTTCAACCAAGTTGCTGCATTTAATAAAAAAAATAGAAAAAACTTGAGCTAAAAAATACAACTTTTGAACTATAAATTTATAAGTTAAACTTTAGATAAAAAACATTAAATTCTAATAAAAAAAATAAGACGAATTATCAACTAATAAATATTAATTATCAATGAAAAATGGAAAAGAAAAATTTTCATATAAAAAATTAGTTTGAAATTTGAAAATATTCAACAAAATATTTAGATTTTATACCAATGAGATGAATTTTAAACAACAACAAAACGCGTTTTTTACAAAGTAGTTCAACTTATACGCAAGTAGTTGAATTGACAATTATAAATTACCAATTAAAAAACTTAAACTTTCATTCAAATAAATAAATTTTCAAGAAATAAAGATTTTTCAGTAAACAAAAAAAGTCTAACGAAATCGCTGAACCTAGAAGCCAAAAAACAAATTTTCTGTGAAACAGTGGAATTTTTATACCGGAAATAGGATTTTTTTAGTAGAAAGTTAATTTTTAATCAAACAGTCGCATTTTTTACCAAAAAGGAGTATCTTCAAACCAAAAAGATGTATTTTCTATCAAAAAAGAATTTTTTTAACTAAAAGGGAAAAGGTTAAATTTTAAGTTGAAAAATTAATTTCAAGCCGAAAAAAATTTTCAACAAAATAGTTAAACTTTCAACCAAAGAGATGAACTTTTAAACAGAAAAATGGCTTTTTTAAGAAAGAAGTTCAACTCTTACACCAACAGTTAAATTTTTAATTAAAAAAGACCAATTTTGAACGAAATTAATTAAACTTACAGCCAAAGAACAAAAAGGGGTAATTTTAAACGAAGAATATTTATTTTTTACCAAAAAGAAAAAGTTTTAACTAAAAAAGAGTCAGTCTTATTTAAAAAGGGAAAAGTAACATTTTTAGTAAAAAAAAATTTTTTAAGGATAAACCAAATAATTTTCAACGAAATTGTTAAAGTTTCAAACTGGAATACTTTAAATTTTAATTAAAAAATTTAATTTTCAACAAGAAAAAAATATTTCTATGAAAGATGTAAATCTTTAATGAAAAAATATTTTTTAACAAAATGGTTCAATCTTCAACTAAGTCGGTTCAATTTTTCTAAAAAGACAGCGAATTTTTAACTTATTCTCACTTTTTTTTTTATTTTATAAAAATTGTACAAATATTTGCTGACTAAAGGAAATAAAATAGGCATTGAGACATTAAAAAAAAAAGAAAAATTGTAGGTAACCCTACCAAATTCAAAAAGACCGATTTTTAACCAAAAATGGAAGTTACATTTTCATTAAAAAAAATAATAACAATTTTTTTTTAATAATTTAATTTTCATGCTGAGAGACCAATTTTAGACCAAAAAAAATTAGCCTTTAAGACAGTAGTTTAACGTTTACACAAGTATTTGAATTGTCAATTATTAGTTGAAAAATTTATTCTAACGTAGGAAAATAATTTTACAAGAAAATAGTTAAATATTTAAACAAAGAGAAGAATCTTTAACAAAAAAATAGTTTATTTTTTAACAAACTGGTTTTAATTTCAACTAAGTAGTCCAATTTTTAACAACAACAAAAAAGAGATGAATTTGTAATCAATGCCTCTAGTATTGCTTTATAATTTCCTGATTAGTAAGTATTTTTAAATATAATTTACATAAAAATATATTTTTCATTCATACAAAAAAACTCTTTACTGTGTTTAAAGACCTGAGACTTCAAACATTTTTTTAATTTCCAAAAAAATGAAAAAAACTGTTTTTACACCAAAGGAAAGAAAATAGGGGGAAGGGGTTTAGACAGCGAAAACAAATTTTCTTTGCACCACCCTACTAATCACGTCACTTTACCCTACGAGTCGGTTTGCTTATTTTCAGATAAAATTTAAATCCTCCCTTCTTCCCGCCAAAAAAAAAAAACACCATTCCATTAAAAATCGAGTTCCAGTCGTAGCTTTCAGCAGTAAATCGTTCACCTAAGCCAAGTGAATAATACTATGCACACAGCCTAATTTATATTCCGTTGAGCTTTTCCCGTGAGTCCCGGTCCCGGTAAAAAAAAGATACACGAGCTCGTAAAAACTTTACATGATGATTCTTTTTCATTTGTCAGCGTCTAACTAAATCGAGAACTGGGATTCAAAATCGAGAATAGATCGAGCATAAAATCAAGATAAATAGCAGTGCTGACAGGGAGAGTGGAATTTATTTTTCAGGTTAAAAATGATATTTTCGTAGTAAATTCAACGATTTTATGGATAATTTGTCTTCTGTGGATTAATTCAACATCATCTCCTTTAAAAGTTTAATAATTTTCTGCTTTGAATATTCACTATTATATATTTTTCGTTGATAATTATTCTTTTTTCATTAAACATCCAACTACCTAATAGAGTTTGAAAAAAAGGCGAGGAAGGAACGAGAGCGAGAGGAGGAAAATGAGACGTGAAAATGCGAGAAGTATCCATTTGAGCACCGTGTACCTGCTTACCTTACCCTCTCTCCTCAACTTCCCCTTTCGTCGCTGAGTGAGCGCAAGATGCTGCGACCGATCCTTGCCAGCGGGAGTCATATAGCATTTATTCTAATTTTAATATTTTAATTTAAAGTGACATATCGTTGGAATCGCCAAGAAACGTAGATTTCGAATATAATATTTTTTAAATTGCTAATTGCAAAATAAAAAAAGGTTATGTTTCGTATGTTATTCCTCATTAGTAAAAAGAACCCTCACTCCCGGCTGTCAAGGGTTAGCCACAGCGGTTCGCGCTCACTCAGCGACGTAAGGGAAGTTGAGTGGAGAGGGTAAGTTAACCTGGTAGACGGCGATCAAATGAAAATTCAAATCTTTGGTTAAAAGTATTCTTTTTTGTTCGGAAAAACAAATGATTTGTTTAAAATTCATTTTCTTAAATTAAAAATTAATCTTTTTTCAATAAAAAAAGTTTTTGGTTAAAATTTAATTGTCTTATAAAAAATTCGTCTTTTTACCTTGAAGATTAGACTATTTTTTTATAAATTAAATTTTTTTGTTCGAAATTAGTTAGTTAAAAATGCAACTATTTTGTTGAAAAATAAATTGTTTTGTTGAAAATGTAACTGCTTTATTGAAAATCTCATTCTTTTTTTAAACATCCAAGTACAGTTAAACTTTTCAAAAGCCCTCCCTTCTATAGCCTTCCGAGAATCGACAGCGCGCCGCAGGCAGGTGTAACAGGAGATGCGCGGGGGCCGCGGAGTCTGTGATTGTCACTCAGGCGAGCACTCAAGAGTGAAAAAAACAAAAGCGGAGCGGGCTATAAGGAGTTAGTACCCACGCATCGCCAGCCCTAAAGTCAGCGTTATAGAAGAGTTTCACTGTATTTTGTTAAAAGTAACCTTTTTACGTTCGTCAATGCAACTGATTTGATTAAAATTCGTCTTCTTCAATTGAAAATTCTTTTTTTTTTGGTAGAAAAGTTCTTGTTTGAAAACTCAACTGAATTCTAAAAAATTCGTCATTTTTGCTTGACGATTAAACCATTTTTTCTACAATTAATTATTTTATAAAAATAGAATTAGTTGTTAAAAATCCAACTGTTTTGTTGAAAAATTAATTACTTTGTTTAAAAATTAAATTGTTTTGTTGAAAATTTTATGTCTTTTTTAAATAAATTTTGTTGACTTTAAATTTAATTATTACATTTTTGGTTAAAAATTAATCTTTTTAAGTTCAAGATCCAATTATTTATTTTCTTATAAAATGAACGTTTCTTGTTAATAATTCATATTTCGCGGTTTAAAAAAAAATTTTTTTGTGAAAATGTAGTAAAAATTCAACGTTTTTTCTGAAAATTCCAACTTTTTGGTAGGGAATTTAACTATTTTATTGAAATTTGGTCTTCTTTGGTTAAATTAAAATGTTTTTTATTTAAAATTTAAATCTTTTTTTTAAATATTAACAATAATATTTTTCGTTAAGAAATCATTTTTTTATTGAAACTTTAACTGCTTGGTTGAAATTTGTAATTCTTTGATAAAAATATATAATTTCTTTGATAAACATTTCTGGTACGGGATTAAGCTATCTTATTCAGAATTCATCTTTTTCTTTTTAAAAATTTATTTATTTCCTTTTGTTTAAGTTTTTTAAATTTTAATTGAAAATTTAACTATTAAAAAAATTTTAATTAATATGTTGAGAATTGAACTATTTTGTTAAAAATTAATTTCTTTATATAGAAAATTTCTCTTCGATTGAACATTATTTTTTTTTGTAGAAAATTTCTTGCTCAAAAACTTAACCCTCTTCTAAGGAATTCGTTTTTCACCATGAAAAGTAAAAAATATTTTGCTGAAAATTAAATTATTTTGATTAAAATAGAATTAATTTTTAAAAAATGAAACTGTTTTTTTGAAAAATTAATTGATTTGTTGAAAATTTAATTGCTTTTATAAAAACTTGAATATTTTATTAAAAGTAATCTCCTTAGTTTAAAAATCCAACTACTTTGTTTAAAATCTGTATTTTTAGAATGAAAATTATTATTTTTTCGATTGGAAATTGTTGAAAAACAGCGATTTTGTGCAGATTTTAAATAATAAATTTTTGGTCGAAAATTGATCTTTTCAGCTTAAAATTCAACTATTCGGTTGAAAATGAACTTTTTTGTTGAAAATTTGTATTTTCAGAAGAAAATTCAACTGTTTTGATAATGATCCGTCTAATTTTATTAAATCTGACTGTTTTTCATTCAAAATTTCAATTTGTTAGTATTTAATATCAACTATTATATTTTTCTTTGAGAATTAATTTTTTGTGATTATAAATTCAATCAAATTACTTTGGTTGGAAGTTCAACTTAAAAAAAAAATTAATTCCCTTTTGTTACAGTTTTTTTTATTTTAATTTAAAATTTTACTATTTTGTTGAAAATTTAATTATTCAGTTGAAAATTTAACTGTTTTGCTGAACATTTGTCTGTTTAGATTAAAAATTCATCATTTTGAATTGCAAATTCAATTGTTTAAAATAAATTGTTATCTTTTGCTTAAAAAAGGTTCTTCATTGAAAACTCAGCTGTCTTCAAAAAAATTCGTATTTTTTCCTTAAAGATTAGACTGTTTTGTTGCAAATTGAATTGTTTTTTTTTTAAATCCAACTATTTTATTGATAAATTAATTATTTTGTTGAAAATTTAACAGTTTTGGTGGAAATTTAATATTTTTCTTTAAAATTCAATTATTTTTATAAAAGTAGTTTTTATGTTTAAAAAATTTATTTTCTTTGTTTAAAATTCGTCTTTCTTGGTAGAAAAGTTCTTTGTTAAAATTTCAACTTCTACAAAATTCAACTATTTTCTTAAAAATGTAATTTTTTGTTGAAAATTTAATTATCTTCTTGAACATTTAATTATTATTATTCTCGAAAACTCAACTAATTTGCCTAAAATTCGTCTCCTTGGATTGAAATTCCATGCTTTTAGGATTAAAAATTCATCTTTTTTTTTGGTAGAAAAGTTTTTGGTTTAAAACTAAAATTTTAAGAAATTCATCTTTTTTCCTTGAAGCTGAAACTATTTTGTTAAAAATTAAATTATTTTGTTATAAATTTAATTAGATTGTTAGGAATGGAACTATTTTCTCAAAAATGTAACTGTTTCTCAAAATTTTAATTATCTTCTTGAAAATTTAATTATTTTTCTAAAAGTAATATTTTTTGTTCGAAAATTCAACTAACTTTTATAAAATTCGTCTTCTTAGATGAAAATCTGATGCTTTTTGGATTTAAAATTCATATTTGTTGGTAGAAAAATTGTTCCTTGAAAAATCGATCGAAAATAAAATAAAAATAATTGGTAGTGCCGAAACAGTGCCTCAAATTTATTTATTAATTTAATTTTCTGAATCACGTTGGAGCAATTTTGGACAGATACGTGATTTGCATAGTGCCTGCTGGACAGTCCAATGTGTTGTCCGACCGGAAGTTACTCGGGGGACATCAGACGGTGCAGGAATTAATTTCATACAGTTTTTTGCAAATAAAATACTCATGGTTGAAAATTTAAAAAAAAATTTTGACCGCCCCAAAACCAAGGCTACGCTATTTTGAACACTTTTTTTCACACTTTCTATTTTTGCTGGAAATTTTTTTAGAAGGCAGTTGAGTTTCCACAGAAGAATTTTTCTACCAAAAAAAGATAAATTTTCAATCCAAGAAGATAAACTTTAAACAAAGCAGTTGAATTCTTAATTAAATGATTATTAAAAAAAAATTTAATTTTCAACGAAATAATGAAATTAACAACAAAATAGTTGAATTTTGAACTATGTTAAATGAAATAATTCAAAATAATTGCATTTTTAACCGAATCATATAAATTTAATAATATAGTCTAATCTTTAAGACAAAAAGACGAATTTCGTAGAAGAGAGTTGAGTTTTGAAGAACAAATTTTTCTACCAAAAAATATAAATTGTTAATCCACGGAGACGAATTTTAAATAAAGAATCTTAATTTTTAAACTTAAAAAATTAAATTTTAACAACATAGTTGTATTTTCAAAGAAATAATTGAATCCTTAATTAAAACGATAAATCTTATTTAAAAAATGTATTATCAAGGAAGAAGTTCAAGTTGGATTCAATCAAAATAGATCCATTTTCAAAAAAATAGTTCTTCTGAAAAAGAAATTTTTAACCAAATCGTTGATTTTTTACGAAATTAATCAATTTTTCAAAGAAAAATTACGATTTGTCAACAAATAGTTCTGGTTTTTTACCCAAAAACCTCCATTTTTACTGAAAAATATGAATAAAAAAAAATCATTTTCAATTAAATAGTTTAATTTTAAAGTAAAGAAGACCAACTTTCAACACAAAAATGTGAATAGTTAAATTTTTAGTTGAAAAAATTGATTTTCAATAACAAAGGAAACCAATTTTCAATAAAATACTAGGATTTTAACAAAATAATTAACTTTTTAACAAAATATTTATATTGATTGATGAACAAAAACTTGAATTTTTGAAAAAAAAAGTTTTTAGAAAATACTTGAATTTTAAACCCGAATATATGTATGTTTGAAAAAAGGTTCAGTTTCAACTAGAAGTTGAATTTTAATCTGAAAAAAATATGAATTTTCAAATAATTCCGTGCATTTTCTACGAAAATTATAGAATTTTAAAATAAAAAAGATGATTTGTTAACAAGGCAGTCTAATTTTTGTACCGCAAAAGCTGTTTCGTTTTTGAAAAATATGAATTTTGATTTAAAAAAGTTTATTTTCAACAAAATAGTTACATTTTAAGCACAGAAAGATCAATTTTCAGTACAATTATGTAATAGTTAAATTTTTAGTTAGAAAGGTTTATTTCAAATCAAACAGAAATTAAATTTAAACAAAATATTTGAATTTTTTGAAATAATCAAATTTTTACAAAGAAGTTTAAGTGACAACAAAGTTGTTGAAGTTCCAATTAAAAAATATGAATTTTTATTGAAAAATATAATAATTAATATTTCAATCTAGAAAATATTTAAGTTTTAAATGAACAACATTTACATATAACCAAAAAATTGAGTTACGTAATTGAATCCTGTACAACAACAACAACAACAAAAATATATATATATATATAATCTTTAACCCCAAAATATGATTTTTCAACAAAAGAGTCCCATTTTTAAGTCAAAAAGAAGATATTGTTACAAAACAGTTGAATATTAAACTAGAAAATGTAAATATCCAACCAAAATTAAATAGTTAATTTGCAGTTAAAAAAATTGATTTCCAAAAAATTATTTGAATTTTTTAAAAAATAATTTAATTTTAAAGACCTAATTTAATTTTCAATAAAATAGTTAAAATTTCAACTAAAATGATCAATCTTCAACAAAAGAAGGAATTTTTACCAAAGAAGTTTAATTATAAACTAAGCAGTGGAAGTTTCAATCAAAAGAGATTAGTTCTTTTAAAAGAATATAATATTTTATATTTCAACCGTGAAAAGAATAAAATATAAAATTACAAACTGTAGAATGAAAAAAAAAATTCTAAATATTAGTTGAATCCACTACCAACAATATAATTTTTAACCAAATACTTGAATTTTCTACGACAGAGGAAATTTGTACAAAAAAAAAATCAAATTTTAAACCCAAAAATATAAATTTCCAACAAAAAAGTTCATTTTCAATTAAACAGTTCATTTTTGTATCCAAGAGATTGTTCTTTAACTTAAACAATTTCATTGTTAACCATGCTTTTTAACTTTCAAACAAGCAGTTACATTTATCATCCAAAAAATTATATAAAGAATGACGAATTTACAATAAAATGAATCAATTTTCAAATCAGTAATGGAGCGGTTAAACTTTCAGTTGAAAAAAGTTATTAAAAAATAAATAGTTAAATCTTAAAATAAAAAAATTTATATTTAACAAAATACTTCAACTTTAAACCAAGTACTTGAATTTTCTACTAAGAGCAATGAATTATAAACAAAAAACTTAATAGTTTAGTTTTCAACTATAAACGATACAATTTGCACCAATAACCGAATACTTTCATCAATTCAATTAATTTTAAGCGAAAGAATAATGATTTTTCAAACAAATGAAATCTTTACACAAATTCTGAACCAAAAATACCGCAGCAGACTTTTAAATCAAAAGTATTTAACTTTCAACGAAAAAAGTTGTATTTTTTATTGATTTCTAATAATTTAGTTCGAATTTAAGCAATATAGCTAGAAAAAAGGAAATTTTTCTTAAAATCAGAGAAAAAAAGAGCAATTCTTCAAAAATGTATTAAGGAGGGGGGGGGGGG
>NC_046657.1:26235592-26241287 GCF_010883055.1 Belonocnema kinseyi | reverse complement strand
CCCCCCCCCCCTCCTTCAATGAGCTTTACACTATCGTCTAATTTTATATGAGTGAAATATAAAAGTATAAATAAAATAATACAAAAGGCGCATTAACACCTTTTCAGACTAGACGTAGCTAGGAATGAAAATTTGTTCTCAAAAAAGATCTGCTCCTTCGCTCCGCTGGGAATCGAACCACAGAACTTTCGATTGCCGGTTGGGTACTTTCCCCTTAAGCTACTAGAGAGAACGAAAGAAGAATCCTTTTTCAGAAATACACACATTATTTTGCCATCACTTCTCCGATTTTTGAGGAATTTTGTACTCGAACGTCAATTCTTGACAGGAACTAGAAATATTAATTTCTTTATTTTATTTTTAATAAAAGTTTAAAGAACAATAAATTTCTGTGCTTCAAACGGATCTCTAATATTATTAGGTAGAATTTAAAAAAAATTCTCCCAAACTTGTCAATGTCAAATTTTGAGTCCTATTTTCTCGGAACAGTAACGTTCTTAGCATCTCGTTTATCTATTCCTTTGTCTCTATTTTCTCTGCCTTTTCCATTGCGATCTCACAGGGATGACAGCTGTCCCGTTTCGCTAGTGTCTCGCATATAACATAGTACGCCTGTCATCGCGGATTCGTTTACTTGCATTGTGTCCTCCGGACACGAATGTGCTTGTCGGACTCTAAGCTGTAATGTTCAGACGGTTTGATTTAGCGCGCTGGAATAAAAACCCACCAACCAGAAATGCTCCACCCCCCCCCCTCTCTTACTATACGTAATTTTTAGTTTCCAGAAATGTTTTGCTATTTTCAAAATTCCCTGACTTTTCCTTCACTAATTTTTTATTTTCCTTGATTATTAATATTTAAATACCACCTTTTTAATTTATCATTACTTCAAGGAATCTGTATTATCATCAGAGAATAACAGAAATTCTTACCGTATTTTCAGGCTAGATGAAGATACATTCATGTTTTACATTCAGTGTTTTGCTTTATTTTCAAAACTCTCTGACTTTTCCTTCACTAATTTTTCATTTTCCTTGATTATTAATATTCAAATACCAGCATTTTAATTTATTAATACTTCAAGAAATCTGTATTATCATCAGAGAATAACAGAAATGCTTAGCGTCTTTTCAGGCTAGATGCCGGTCGGGTGTTTTTCCCTTAAGCTACTAAAAAGATCGAAAGAAGAATACTTTTTCAGGGATACGCTCATTCATTTGCCCGGTGTTACGTATCAAAATTTGTTAAGGAACCTGTATTATCATCAGATAATAACAGAAATTCTAGCGTTTTTTTAGACGACATGGGGCTATACATTAAACATTTTTTTAATAAAATTTTTTTCTGAAAAAAGATCTTCTAATTAGCTCAGCTGCGAACCGAACCAAAAAATTTCCGATTAATACAATTTGTGTATGCCTGAAAAAGAATTTTTCTTTCGATCTCTCTAGCAGCTTAAGGGAAAAGTAACCAACTGGCAATCGAAAGTTCTGTGGTTCGATTCCCAGTGGACTTAAGAAGATATACTTTTACAAATTTAATTTTGAAAATGTTTAATTTATAGCTCCATTTAGTCTGAAAAGACGTTAAAAATGTCTGTTATTCTCTGATGATAATACAGATTCCTTCAACTATATTAATACGCAACACCGGGTAAAATAATGAAGTTGAATTTTTCCAGCGATTTGAAGGAAATCAAAGAACTTAGAAGAATTTTAATAATTAATTTAAATCAATTCAGAGAATTTGGATGAATTCAATCACTTCAAAGAATTTAAAGAAATTCAGTGTATTCAAAGAAACTGCAGGAATTTAAAAAGATAATCAAAGAATTCAAAGGATTTCGCAAAAATTTAAGGAACTCAAAGAAATGAAAGAAATTCTAGGAAATTAAGAAAATTTAATTACTCTAAATAAGTTTGAAGAATTAAAAGAAATTCAGAGAATTTAAAAAAGTTCAATGAATTCAAAGTAATTTTAGGAAACTCAAAGAATTTAAAGAAAGCTAATAAATTCAAGAAATGAGGGAAGTTTAAGGAATTAAAAATATTTCACATTATTTACAAAAAATTAATCAGTTCAAAAAAATGTAAAGAATTGAAAGGAATTTACGAAATAAAAAAAAATCAAGGAATTGAAAGGAAATCAAATAAGTTCAAGGAATACCCAGAATTTCAAGTAATTTAAAGAATTTAAAGAAGTTAAAGAAATTCAAGAAAATCAAAGGCAGTCAATGAATCCCAGGAATTAAAAAAACTTAAGGAATTCTAAAAATTCAAAGAATTTCAAATTTAAAAAAGAAATGCAACGAATTCAACCAGATTAAAAAAAATGTAGAGCAATTTAGACAATTTAAAGGGATTTAAATAATTCAAACAATTTAAGAAAATAAAAGGCAATTTATAGACATTTAAGAAATTTCTAGAACGTTACAAATTCAAAGAATTTCAAATTATTCAACAAAATTCAGTGAATTCAAAAAATGTTACTAATTTAAAGGAATTTCCAATATCTGCAGAAATTCGAGGAATTCAAAGAAATTTTGATTATTTAAAGAAATTCAAAGAATTCAAATAATTAAAAAAAGGGAAATTCATAGAATATAAAGAAATTTCTAAAGCGTAAAGAAATGCAATGAATTGAAAAGAATCTAATAATCTAAAGTAATTTAAGTAATTCAGAGAATTTAAATGAATTGAAATACAGGAATACCCATGACTTAAAATGACTTAAAGAATTTAAGCAAATTAAAGGAATTCAAAGAATTTGGAGAATTTGAATGAATTTAAATTATTTGAAGGAATTCAAAGGAATTCAGAGAATTATAATGAATGCAAAGAATTCGAAGGAATTTCAACAATGTAAGGAATGCAAAGGAATTCGGAGAATTTAAATGAATTCAAAGGAATTCAGAAAAGTTAAATGATCTCAAAGAATTTAAAGGAATACCCCGAATTTAAAATAACTCAAAGAATTTTAAAAAAATTAAGAAACTCAGAGAATCTAAACGAATTCAAAGAATTTCAAATTATTAAAGGAATCCAAAGGAATTCAGAGAATTAAAATTAGTTTAAGGAATCTACTGAATTGAAATGAATTTAAAGCATTCAGGAAATGTAGAGAATTTCAAGGAGTCTAGGAGGGTAACAAAATTTGACGAGGGTTAAAAAAACTTAGGAATCCTCTAAGGATTCAAGAAAATTTCAAGAATTTAAGAGAATTTCAAGAAATCAAGAAAATTTCAAGAATTCTAGAGATTTTTAACAAACTAAAAGAAATCGAAAATTATCAGAGACGAAGAATCCAAAGAATTTAAAATACTTCAAAGGAATTAAAAGAATTCAAATGAATCCATTAGAATTAAATAGAATCCGAAGAATTCAATAGAACTCAAGAATCCAAAAGAATTCAAGAAAATTTAAAGAATCGAAAGGATTCAAGAGAATGCAGAGAAACCAAAAGAGAGAATTTAAATGAATTCAAAGGAATTTAGAAAATTTAAGTGAACTCAAAGAATTGAAAGAAATACAAGGATCTCAGAGAATATAAACGAATTCAAAGAGTTTCAAGAAGTTAAAGGATTTAAAGGAATCCAAAGGAATTCAAAGAATTTCAATGAGTTTAAATAATTTAAAGGAATTAGGAAGAATTCCGAGAATTTAAATGAATTCAAAGAATTTCAATGAGTTAAATGATTTAAAGTAATCCAAAGGAATTCAGCGAATTTGAATGAGTTCAAATAATTTAAAGGAATTCACAAGAATTCCGAGAAATCAAACGAATTCAAAGAATTTAAATGGAATCGAAGAACTTAAAGGAATACCCAGAATTAAAAATAAATCAAATATTAAAAAAAAATTAAGGAACTCAGAGAATCTAAATAAATTCAAAGAATTTAAAGGAATTCAGAGAATTAAAATTCATTTCAGGAATTTACTGAATTTAAATGTCTTCAAAGCATTTTAAAGAATGTAGAAAATTTGAAGGAATTCAGGAAGGCAACAAAATTTCACGAGAATCAAAAAAAACTTTTGAATCTTTCAAGGATTCAAGAAAATTTCAAGAGTTGAAGAGAATTTAAAAAATTCAAGAGAATTTCAAGAAAATTTCAAGTCAAGAGAATTTCAATACATTGAAAAGAATTGAAAACTACGAAAGAGTTTAAAAGAATCCAATATAATTCAAACAAATTCTAAGAATTCAAAAATTTCAAGAATTCAAAAGAATTCAAGAAAATTTGAAGAATTTAAAGGATTCAATATAATTCAGACAATCTAAAAGAATTGAAGAAAATTGAGAGAATTAAAAGAGAATTCACAGAATTCAATGATTTGAGAAAAATTACATTTTTTGTAAGTAAGGGTTAGGGGAGGGGATTTTTGGAAGTATTCTCACGTGAAACAGAGCAAGTGAAAGTATCGTGAGTAGGTATTGTTAGGGAAAGTAGGAGAAATGACGGAAGTAAATAGCAGTGAAGTGAGAGAGGAGTGCATAGTAGAGAAGTGGGAAAGGGAAGAGCAGAGAAGCAGAGAAGGGTGGGATTGAAAATAGGGAAGTAGGATAAGTGGCGAATAGAGGGTGTGAAAGTGACGAATATTAGTAGAGAAATAGGAGAGGTATGAATGGGGAGAGGGTGAAGAAACGGAAGTAAGGGGAGAGGGTTTGGTGAAATGTGCTAAGGTGAAGCAGGGGAAGTAGGAGAATAGAAGGTCAAAAAGTGATGAAAATTAGTGAAAATAAAAGAAGGATATAGTAGCGAAGTGACATAGGAAGGATATAGAAGAAGTTAGTAAAAGGAAAGTTAATGAAACTGAAGAAAGGGAAGGTGGGAAAGAGAGGTGATGGGAAGTGATAGTATATGGATGGAGGGGATGTGAGAGAGTGTGGTCAGGAAAACTAGGGGAGTTTGGCAGCAAGGTTAGTTGAAATGAGGGAAACTAGTAGACGTTAGTGGAGGGCAAGTTAGTAGATGATAGGGGTGGAGAAACAAGAGGGTTGGAGAAACGAGAGAATGTGGCGTATGGTAGTAAAAGTAAGTAGGCGATGGAAAATAGGGAAGGGAGGTAGCGAGAAGAAGTTGGAGGTAGTTAAATGGGCATAGGGGGGATAATTGCAAGGTGAGGTAATAGGGAAGGAAGGGATGGGGAAATTGACGTGGAAGTATGGGAAGTAGTTGAGGGAAAAGAAGGGGCAGGGTAGAGATATGAAGAGGGATGTTTAGAAGAGGGTAGGGAGAGTAGGGGAACGTGGACAACCAGTTTTATGTTGATGAAATAACATTTTTTTAGAAATCTGGTTTAAAAAAACTTTTAAAGTATTGCAGAATAATAAATTCCAAAAAATAACATTTTTACCTATATTCCCCCACACCCTTGAAAAAGGAGCCGGCATAAAGAGAGGAGACAAAAAAGAAGTCCAGAGCTGGAGAGAATGAAGCTAAATTATACAATGAAATTAGAGAATATTAACAAAATTAGAGAGATGATAGTGATTGACAGCCAATCAGAGTCGAAGGAGAAAAATAGAGCCCGCATTGAGTCGGTCCAAATTAATAGACATCTAGATAATAAGGCGGAAACCGCAGGAGTATTAGGACAACTCGTAACCCACCAATGGTTTAAAACACCAGCCAGAAGTACCAGTTCATCGAACACCAACTTGTTCGACGGGGGTTTATTTGGGTCGGGTGATTATC
>NC_046657.1:26207261-26235582 GCF_010883055.1 Belonocnema kinseyi | reverse complement strand
CTCACTGACTGATCGAAATTTACTTTTTTCAATGGACCATTATTTCCCCCTTTTTTAATCACCTACTTCCTCAAGTGAGGCTAAGCAATTAGGAGAAAAATTATTTTCCAGTAGGAGCCTTTAGGAGTCCCCTATATATTACAAAAACGTTTTTTGTTCCATTTATGGACCCTAGCGAACACTTTGTAACGCTAATTTAAAAGAGAAAATGGCTCCTCTTCCCAATTTCAAGTTGTTACAAAATACACATTTCAATATTTCCTAAATTTTCCATGATCAATTTTTCATTTTCTTTGATTTGGGTGTAAAAAAAACCTTACATCTAGGAGACAAATAAAGAGAAAAAATTTCAGGAAGAATGTTTAAATTTCAAACCCAAGTTACGAATTTTCTACAACTGTTGAGTTTTCAAATCAAAAAGTAAATTTTTGATAAAAAAAAAGTTCTTTCTTTTAAAAATTTGAATCTTATAGGCTAATAAACTAATTTTCCACAAAAAATTGCAATTTTTAATATCAAAAAGAGCAATTTTAAAAAAAATTAATGAATTTTCAACTAGATACATAAACCTTGAAGTGAAAATGGAAGTGTTACAATTTCATGTAAAGAAATTAATTTTTAAGAAAATAAGTTAATTTTCAACTAGCAAATTTAAGCTAATGAATTTTCAAAAAAGAATATTGCATTAGTAACAAAACAGACGATTTTTAAGTAAATGGTGGAATTTTTAAAGTAATAAGATGAATATTTGAGTTCAAATTTTCAGTTTAAAACAAAAATTTTAACCCAAAAAACGAATTTTCAACCAAATTCATGAATTTTCATTCAAATAGTTGAATTCTTCATTAAAAAACATAAAATTTTAACTCAAAAAAGAATAGTTAAATTTTATTCAAAAAAATAATTTTAACAATGGAATGGTTAAATATTCAGTTAAAGCGATTTATTTTCAAAAAGAAAAACTAATTTTTAACAAAATAATCGAATTTTTTACTGAAAATTTTCAACCTAAAAGATTAATTTTCTACATAAAAGACGAATTTTTAACTAAAAAATAAACATTTTCATAAAAATACATTTATTCTCATACAAATAGTAGATTTTTCTACTAAAAAATAAAAGTTTCCAACTTAAAATAGAACCCAGTTAAATTTTTATTTTTACAAATTGATTTTCAACCCAAAAAATCGAGTAGTTTGATGTCCAGCTCAAAAAGATCAATATGTAACCAAGAAGATTAATTTTCTACCTAAAAAGACGAATTTTCAAGAAAAAATATTAGTTTTCAACTAAGAAATAACGAAAATTCAACAAAATATATTAATTTTCAACTGAAAAATGGACAAATTTTCAACCAAATATAGTAATTTTCAACTAAAACAGAACGAAAATTTTCCACAAACTATATGAATTTCCACATGAAAATGTGAATAGTTGAATTTTGTATGAAAAGAAATTAATTTTAAAAAAATAGTATGGATAAAATTTCAATTTACTTTCAATTAGTTAAATGTTTAGATTAAAAAATTAAAGTTCAAAAATAAAAAATAAGTTTTCAGTGAAATATTAAAATTTTCTACTATTGAAATTAATTTTCATCTAAAAAAGATAAAAATTTAAAAAAGAAGATTAATTTTCAACCTAAAAAAACGAATTTTCAAAAAAGTATACTAATTTTTAAATAAGGAAGGACAAAATTTGAACAAAATGATTTAATTTTCAACTAAAAAAAGGACAAATATTTAACAAAATGTACTAATTTTCAACTAATAAAGAACGAATTTTCAACAAACCATATGAATTATCGTATGAACATTTAATAGTTGAATGTTCATTTTTTTAAATTTAATTTTCAACTAAAAAAATGGAATCGTTCAATTTTCAGTTAAAAACCTTATTATTAATAAAAAAATAACTTAAAAAAAAGTTGAATTTTCAACGAAGGAAATAAATTTTCAACCAAAATGCTAAAAATACGAATTCTTTACTCAATATTGAAATTTCCCACCAAAATAGAATTTTAAAATACAAGTTTTCAATTAAAAAATATCAACTTTCAACAAAAAAGATTAATTTTCTACCAAACACGATGCATCTTCTACCAAAAAAATTAATTTTAAAACAAATAGTGGAATTTTTAACAAATCTTTCAACATAATATATTAAGTTATAAGTGAAAAGGAACAAACTTTCAACAAAAAACAAAACATTTAGAAATATAAATAGATATATTTTAATTTGAAAAAAATTAATTTCCAACCATAAAAAACCAGAATAGTTATTCGTCACATTTGTTTGAATAAAAAAATATGTTTTCCACATATCTTTTCTCGTTTCGTTCGTAAAAACTCATTTCTACTTTCATTAATTATAAAAGAAATTACAACTTTTATTGATGATAATCTTGCCTTTTTTACTATTTTTAATATTTGTTCAAAAAGAACTAATTTTACGAAAAAATATCGTGAAAAAGTTGTTAATAAGCATCCCATTAACCAATTACCAAACAAAAAAGCTTTATTTTTTTTTACTCAGATAGCCTGGATTGAACTGTTCTTAATTCCAAGTTCCAGTGTATTTTACAATTTTGGAAAAAGTAAAAAAAGTTTTTAAGCCTTACACCTCTGCTTTTACACCCACTAAAAACAGATTTCAAATAATAATCCCCCATCCCTCTCCAAGCTAAAGCGTTATGTAATATGTACCTATTGGGATTTTACTAATTCTTTTTCAAATAAAAAATTTTAAAAATATTTTCGTTGCATTATTTTCGTTCATAATTATGATATATGATCGCATTCATGATTTTTCTACAGTATTGGTGTTGTTTATGCGAAGCTGTAACCCAAAGCACCATCTGGCGCAAATCGCCTTTTAGTAACCTGGAAAGTTATGACGTTCTTTCTGAAACTTTATGTCACAAATGGTTTTCGATTTAAACTCCAATTTTTATGATACACATATTACATGAATAATAAAAAATAAAACTGATGATATTTATTTTTTGGAAATTTTTCCTCGATTTATGTATCATTCAAGGAAATAAAAAATAATTCAAAGAAATTTAAAAGGATTCAGGAGAATTATATACATTTTCTTGGGGATTAAAAAAACTTAAGAATTTAAAATACCTAAAAAGAATTGAGAAATTTTAGAAGAATTAAATTTATATGAATTGAAGAGCATCTAGAGAAATTAAAATATTTCAAGAAATTGTAAAGAACCGAAACAAATTTTAATTCAATCAATTCAGAGAAATTCTAAGAATTTACAAGTATTATAAAAAAATTTTAATTCAAATAAAAAAATAAACTAACATTGTAATAATTGAAAATTTCAAAAATTCTAATAATTTGAAGGTATTCAAATAATTGAAATAATTTAATAATATAAAAGACGTCAATCATTTCAAAGAATCTGAAGAAATTAAAAAAATTAAAATAAATTCAAATAATTCCAAGGAATTCAAAGAATTAGAGAAAAATATAATTCAAACAGATTTTAAGGAACTCAGAGGATTCAAACCAATTCCAAGAATTTAAAGGAAGCCAATGAATTCAAGGAATTTACCAAAATTTAAGGAATTGTATGGTATTCAGAGAATTAAAAGAATTCAAGGAATTCATAGAAATTAAAAAAAATCCAAGGAGTTTCAAGGAATTAATGATAATTCAGAAAATCCAAAGATTTAAAATTTATACAAATTAAAGAGAATCTAAAAAAGTCAATGTAATTCAAGGCAATATAAAGAATTTAAATTTATTCAAAGAAATTTAAAGGAATTAAGAGAACTTAAATGAAATCAAAGAATTTAACGTAAGCCAATGAATTAAAGGAAGTTAAAGGAATTCAAGCAATTCAAAGAAATTCAGAGTAAACTAAGAATTTTAGGAATTAAAATTAAAGAATTGAAACTAAAGAAAAATTGAAGAACTTAAATCTTGAGAATTTTCAGAATTCTAATAATTTTAGGGAACTCAAAGAAATTAAAACAATTTGATCGATTTTTTAATAATTTAAAGGATTCATAGAATTTAAAGGAAAACAAAGAAAATTAAAGAATTTAAATGAATTCAAACAATTCAAAGCAAATCGAAGAAGTAACAAAAATGCATTGAATTTTTCGAAATTCAATGAGTTTAGAGCAATATAAAAGAACAGAGAAGATATTCAACGAAATTTAAAGAATTTTAGTACATTCAAAATTTAAAAAATGCAATTATTAAAAAAAAAAAAATTAAATGAATTCAAAGGAATTTCAAGGAACTCAGGGAATTTAAATTATTTCGAAGAATTTAAAGGAAGCCAATAGACTTAAGGAATTTAAAGAATTTAAGAGATTCAAAGAAATTCAAAAGAATTGACAGAATTCAGAAGAATTTAAGGAATTCAAATGATTTCGAATTATTAAAAAAATGCAATAAATTCAAAGAAATTCCCATGATATAAGGGAATTAAAACCATTTAAAGAAATTCAAAGAACTCAAAAAATTTTAAGAAATTCAAGGGATTTAAAGGAATTTAGTAAACTTTGAGGAATTCCAAAACTTTAAAGGAATTCAAATAATTGAAGATGGTTCAAAGAATTTAAAGGAATACCTCAAATTCAAAGGCACTCAAATAATTAAAAATTTTTTTCAAAATAAAAAGAACTTCAAAGAATTTAAAGAAATTTAGTGAATTCAAAAAATTCAAAGAATTCAAAGGAAATGAAAAATTTTTTTAAATGCAATTAATTTTAAAAAATTAAATGAATTAAAAGAAATTTCAAGGAACTAAGAGAATTAAAATACATACAAAGAGTTTGAAGGAAGCCAACGGATTCAAGGAATTTAAATAATTCAAAAGATTCAAAGGAATTCAAAAGAATTCAGAGAATTCAAAGCAATTCCTAGAATTTAAAGAAATTCAAGGGATTCAATGAAATTCAGAGAATTTGAACGGATAATAATTTAAGGAAATTCAAAGAACTTTAAATAATTGAAAGGGATTCTTAAAATTGCAGAAATTCCAGAAATTTAAAGAAATTTAGTAAATTTAAAGGAATTCAAACGGAATCAAAGAATTAAAAAATTTAGTGAGTTAAAAAAATCAATTGTATGTAAAGAAATTTCAAGCAGCTCAGAGAATTTAAATTAATTCGAAGAATGTTAAGGAAGTCACTGGATTCAAGGAATTTAAAGTCTTCAAAGAAATTTAAGGAATTCAAAAGCATTCAAAGGAATTCTAATATGAAAAAAGTTCTATGAATCCAAAGAAATTCCCATCATATAAAGGAATTCAAATAACTCAAATAAGTTCATTGAATTCTAAAAAATTTAAAGAAATTCGAGGAGATTAAAGAAATGTATTAAAATTCAAGGAATTCCAACAATTTAAAGGAATTCAAATAATTTTTTAAAAAGTCTCTAAATTTAAAGAAATACCTAAAATGTAAAGAAATTCAAAAAATTTCAATGAATACCCAGAATTTTAAGTAACTTGAAGAATTTACAGGAATTCAAGGAATTCAGAGAATCTGAATAAATTTAAGAAATACCACAATTTTAAGAAAGTTCACAAAATTCAAAGAAATTCGGAAAATCGAAATAAATTCAAATAATTTGATGGAATTTAAGGGAATGCAGAGAATATAAATGAACTCAATGAATTTGAAGGAATTCAATGGAATTCTGAGAATTCAACTGGACTCAAGTAATTTAAGGGAATTCAAATTATCGAAGAGAATTCAAAGAATTGAAAGTAATTTCAAAAAGAATTGAAAGAGGTTCAAAGAATTTGAAGCATCAAAAGGAATTGAAAGGATTTAAAGGAACTGTAATAATTTAAAGCAATTCCAAGAATTTAAAGAAATTCAAGGAGTTTAATGAAATTAAGAGAATTTAACTGGATTCAAGTTATTTAAAGGAATTCAAATAATTTAAAATAAATCAAAACATTTCAAGAAATTTGAAGAATTTTAATGATTACCGAGAATTTAAATGAATTTAAATACTTAAAAAAAATTCAAAGAGTTTAAAGAAATTTAAAGAATTTCAAGAAATACCCAAAGAATTTAAAGAAATTCCAAAATTTTAAGAAAGTTCACAGAATTTAAAGAAATTCGGAGAATTGAAATAACTTCAAATTTAAAGGAATTCAAAGGAATTTAGAGAATTTAAATGAACTTAACGAATTTAAAGGAATATCCAGAATTAAGAAGAATTAAAAGGAGATCTGAGATTCAGAGAATCAAAGAAATTGAAGCAAATCAGTAAATTTAAAGCACTAGAAGGAATTATACGAATTTAAAGAAATTGAAATAATTCAAAATAAATTCTAAGAATTTAAAGAAATTCAAGATAATCAATGAAATCTAAAGAATTTAAACTAATTTAAGGGAATTCAAATGAGAGAATTCAAAGAATTTGAGGGAATACCTAGAATTAAAAGGGACTCAAATAACTTAAAGAAATTTAAGGATTTTATCGAATTGGAATGAATTCAAAGTATAAGAGAAAATTCAAAGCATTAAAAGAAATTCGAAGAATGAACAAAAGAAGGAATTTAAAGAAACGAAAGAATTTAAACGAAAATCAACAAATTTAAAGAAATTCCAAGAATTTACAGAAATTAAATGAATTGAAAGGAATTTAAGGAATTGAAACAGTTACAAATTTAATTAATCATTCAAGAAATATAAAGAATTTAAAGAATTCAAATCAATATCCAAATATGGCTGAAAATAAATAAATAAATAATATCTTTTTTAACCTAGATAGAATAATAATAGTTTATTTTAATAGAATGTTGAAATTTGTTAGTGTTTCATAGCGGAATGGAGGTAGCAGAATTATGATGAGAAGAATAATAGGAAGCAGTAGGGGAAAATGGGAAATAGTGGTGGGGAGGGTGTACTTTTTCCCTGGAGCGGAATGGAGATGATGTAGCGGAAGCGACCGAATGTATTGAAAGGGAGGGGATAAGGCGGAAGGGAGGGGGTGTAGCGGAAGCGAAAGAATTTAGTGGGAGCGAAGGAATGTAGTGGAAGGAAGAGGATGTACTCGAAGGAAGGCGACGTAGAGGAAGCGACTGAATGTAGTGGAAGGGAGGGGATGTAGTAAAAGGGAGGAGATGTAGCGGAAGGGAGCGGATGTATTGGCATACAGGTGGTCTAGCGGAACGGAAGGGATGTATTGACAGACAGGTGGTGTAGCGGGAGGGAGGGGATGTAACGGAAGCTACGAAATGTAGCGGGAGTTATTTAATGTAGTGAAAGGGAGGGGATGTAGCGGAAATGAGGGGGTGCAGCTGAAAGGAGGGGGTGCAGCTGAAATGAGGGGGTGCAGCTGAAAGGAGGGGGTGCAGCGGAATAACAGGCGCAGGAGAGAGAGCGATAGGGGAAAGGCTACCTTTCAAAAACTGCTTTTTGTTAATAAATCTGTCATGATTTATGAAGAATGAAAGTGCAACTTATAATATGGATGGAATACTCACTTGATTCGATTATAAACTAGAAGCTCGGCGATTTCCCGTCCCAATCTCGAGTAGAGAGTTTCAACGAAGACTAAAACTTTGGGATCTATTCTAAGTCGAGCCTCGCTTCGGTGATCGGGGGCTGCTGGCAATCTTGTCGCTCCTCTGAGGGTGGAACACCTTATTGCTGGCTCTGGCCTCGTGTTTAGATGGATCAGACTGCAACAAAGTTCAGCTTTGTTTAGTAATTAATTCCACGTCACGATCCCTCGGGTCGTCGCTATTATACTCAGATAAAGAATTTTCTTCTAAAGGCAAAGCAAGGCTTTGAATAAAGAATGTAAGACCTGAACATGCTTACAAGGGTAGTTCAAAATGTATGGGAAAATTTGTTTTCATGCTGGAGGGCAACCTACTTCTCAGTTCGATTTTTGGAATACCTTGGGTGGGTCCGGGAGAATGTTACGGCAAAGTTATAAGACTTTATAGCTATTTTTAAATGAAAAAGGGGGAAAATAGGGGAAAGATGAATCCATTAATAATTATCACGTGATACTTATAAGTATAATTAAATAAAGAGAAAATAGTTATAAATAATGGCAAATTGTTTGTTAACTTGAATTAAATGCAATAAATATTTTTACAAAATACATCAATTTTCGACCAGAAAAGAAGACTATACCTAAATAATTTTTTGTTTATAGAAATAATTAAGCTTCCAACAAAATAGTTGAATTTTTAATAAACCACAGATATGAGTTTTTAACTTTGCAAATAAAAATTGTTTCTAATTCATAAAATAACATTTTCGAAAAGATGGATTTTTAAAACAAATGATGAAATTTTAGAAATAAAAATTTTACTTTTGTACAGAATAAAACTAATTTTCATTTTCGGATGAATTTGCAACTAAAATTATAATATTTTAACAAAGATAATTTTCTGCAAAAATGAATAAATCTCAAGAAAAATAGATGCGATTTTTAATTAAATTTCCATAACAGAAAATTATTTTCAACCAGTTGAATTCAACTAAAGAGGGACAAATGTTAAAAAAAGTAGATAAATTTTCTACCAAAATTAGAATGGTTACATTTCCAGTTGATAAAAATGAATTCTAAACAACAAAAACGAATTTTCACAAAATTGTTTATTTTTTAATCAGAGATGAATTCTCACTTAAAAATAATAAATAGTTAAATTTTTCACTAAAAAAGTTAATCTTCCAAACAAGTAATTCAATTTTTAACTGAAAAAGATACATTTTAAGAAAAGAATCAAATAGTTGAATTTTCAGTTAAATAAATTATTTTGAAAATAAATAAAACCAATTTTTAACAAAACAGTTCAATTTCAACCAAACCGATAAATTTTTAACTAAAACAGCGAATCTTCAATTAGATTTAGACCTACAAAAAATAATTTTCTACCAAAAAACTAACTTTGAAAAAATAGTTTTATTTCGAAATAAAGCGATAAATTTTTAAATAAAATTGTATATATTTACTGCAATAGTTGAATTTGAAACCGAAAAGATCGATTCTCAACCGAGAAGATTAATTTCTAATGAAAAAAGACGAATTTTCAACTAAAAAGATCATTTTTCAACCAAAAATTGAATGACATTTTTATTCAGGAAATGAGCGTTCAACCACATAATTGAATTTTAAAATAAATTATGAAATATTCAACTGCAGTAATAGTTACATTTTCAGTTTTTTAAAATTTCTAGCAAAAAAAAAATTTCAACATAGTTAAATTACCGACCAAACAAATTTCCTTCCATCCAAATAAAAAACAAGTTTTCAATCGAAAAGCTCATTTTTCAAATAAAAAATTAATTTTTGATTAAAATTTAAAATCTCTAGACAAAAAAATTAATTTTTAACAAAATAGTTTCACTTTCAACCAAGAAAATTGATTTTCAACCTAGAAGATAAATTTTAAACTAAAATAATAAATATTGAACTGAAACATAAAAATTTTTAACCGAAAAGAAGATGTTTTTAAACAACAAGATCAACTTTGAAGCAAAAAGGTAATTTTATCCAAAAAAAAAATCGATTAAAAAAATGTGAATTTTCAACCAAATATTTCAATGAAAAAAAAAGTATTTCAACCGTAAATAGAATAGTCAAATTTTCTGTTAAAAATCTAATTCTTAACAACAACAAGAAACCGATTTTCACCAAAAGAACAAAAGTTCTTACTGGAATAGTCAAATTTTTAATTGAAAAAACTGATTTTGAACATTCAGTCTTCATTTAAGTGAACCCACGAAAAAATCAATCTTTTCAATTACAGGAAAAGAGGGGAATTATTTTTAAAAAAAGGAAAAAGATGAATTTTCATCCCAGAAGAATAATTTTCCACTAAAAAAGACGAATTTGAAACAAATGACTTAAATTTTCAACCAAATCGTTCTTTCCCTTATTGGATGAGATATTTATGCAACGAAATTGAATTTTCAAGCAAATACTTCAACTTTCAAACAAAAAGATTAATTTTTGATCAAGATGATTAATTTTCCACCAAAAATACGAATTTTCAACAAACTATATAAATTTTATAATAAACATTTCCTTCTTTTATTATACGAGCCCTCTACAAAAAAATGAATTTTCAACCAAAAAAACGAATTTCAAATAAATCACACAAATTTTTAAACCAAATAGTTGGATTTTCAACCCAAAAGATAAATTTTCAACAAAATAATGCCTCTCTTTACTGGACGAGCTTTCTAACAAAAAGTGAAATTTTCCGCAAAAAAATTCCTTTTGACTCAAAAAAAAACCAAGTAAATTAATTATTAACAAAAGAGTTTAACTTTCAAGCTATCAATTTTTATTTCCAACCTAAAAGATGATTTTAAGGTAAACTTATGAATATTTAACTGAAACATATCATCAAAAAAATATATATACATACATATATATATTTCAACCGAAAATAGAATAATAAATTTTTCGGTTAAAAATCAAATTCTGAACTTTTCAACATTCAGTCTGAATTTAAGTGAACACGCGAAAAAAAATAAATCTGTTCAAAACAGGGGAAAAGGGAAATTCTTTTTAAAAAATGGGTAAAGAACAAAGTCAATATAATTTTTTTAATGGACGAAATTCGAGCTTTCAGTCTAAATTCCTTTCTCGTGAACAGTTATTTCAGTCAGAAATTTTGCATGGGGTTCGTTTATGCGTTGAAATTTCAGCCGTTGATGGCCTGCATTAGTTTGTCCTTTTCTCTCTGCAGCATCATAAAGCCCCTGATTTCCTATCCCCTTTGACTTTCCTTCCTTTACTGGACCTTCATCATTAAAATCCTGCATGAACTAGCAGAATAGGAAATTCCCAAAAGCGCATTATCGTCCGAGAATGTATACATATTGTCTGGAATTCTCATAAGCCTTTGGCTTAGAACAATCCTGTCCAGCGAGGAGAAATTATGGGAATTTTCATCGTTAAGACTCTAATCGCAGATCCGCGTTTTCCCCCTCCACTTACCATTTGCGATTCTACTTTACGAGAATAACGACCAATTATCGAGCTCTGCAGAGTAAGATCTGATTTCTCCTTGCTGAATAGGCCTGGTTTGGGGCCATCTTAAGCGTGATCTCAAAAACGTAAATTAAAGACGAATATTTTAGAAAGAAGTCTAATTTGGAACCTGGAAAGATGAATTTTCAAAAAAATAGTTTAATTGTTTAAAAAAACAAAAGAATCTTTAACTAAAAATATAGATTTTTTAACAAATACTTAAACTTTCGACTAAAAAAACTTTCAGTTAAAAAAGAAGACTTGACAGATGACAACCGAAGTTGATATTGAAAGAAGGCAAAAAATATGCATTTTCAACCTAAAAGAACGAATTTACTATCCAAAAAAGAGAAATCTACAAAACAGTGCCTGTCCTGCAAGGGGAAATTGTAGAAGTTGTTATCGTTAGGATTCCAATCGCAGACGTGTTTTCCACCTCCACTCTCTACTTCCCATTCCATTTTATGAGAATACCGGCCAATTTTCGAGCTCTCTCGAGAGGAAGGAGGGGGTGAAAATGAAGCAGCTTGACTTTTATTTGATTTCTCCTCTCTATACAGGCCTGGTTTAGAGACCTCTTTCAGCTGCTTAAGCCTGGTCTCAAAACCAACAAATTAAGCCAAACATTTTAGATAGATGTTGAATTTCACAGAATAATCTACAAAAAATGAACATTTAACAATTGTTTTACCTTGAAAAAAAAGGAATTATCAACAAAGTTCAACGTTCAACCAAGAAAGAGATTTACTTTGAAACCCGAAAAGATGATTTTTTGACAAAAGGTTTAATTTTCAACAAAGAAAAATAAATTCTCAATTAAGAAAGACGACAACTGGCGATAGCAAATAAAGTTGACACTCAAAAATGGCAAAAATATGAATTTTCGTTCCATAGGAACGAATTGTTAATTAAACAAAGGAGAATAAACAAAACAGTTGAAATTTTGACTCAAAAAAATGACTTTTAAATAAAATTTAGATTTTAAAAAACAATAACTAAATTTACAACATGCCTGTTCAGCGAGGAGCAATTCCAGGAATTTCCCATGTGAAAACTCTAATCGCAGGTGTGAGTTTTCCACCCACACTCTCCACTTTCCATTCCACTTCACAAAAATACCGACCAATTATCGAGCTCTTGCGAGTGAGAGGTGGGGATGAAAATGCAGCATCTGGACGGTGAGTTGATTTCTCCTCGCTGAATAGGCCTGGTTTGGAGACCTCTTTCTGTCTCGTAGGTCTGGTCTCAAAACCAACAATTTAAGGCAAATATTTCAGAAATATGTTGAATTTGAAAACCAAAAAATGACTTTTCAACAAAAAAGTTTGATTTTCAACAAAATAACTAAATTCTTAATAATATAATTAAATTTTCAATAAAATTGTTGAATTTTTAACCAAATAAATTAATTTTAAAAAAGTTGGATTTTCAAAAAATCAGGATTTTCTAAACTAAAAAGTCGAATATTTTAGAAAAACGTTGAGTTTTAAACCTGCAAATATTAATTTTCACTAAAATAGTTAATTTTCAACGAAGAAATATAGATTTTAAATTATTTAACTAAAGAAAAGAATCTTCAAATTAAAATTATTATTTTTAACAAAGTAGTAAAATTTTCAACGAAAATAGATTTTCTCAGGTACAAAAAGCAAATATTAAAACAAAAATAAATTAATTTTGAAACCCGAAAAGAATTTTTTTAACCAAATAGTTAAATTTGTCAGCCAAAAGGTCAACTTTTTTAGAAAACAGCTGAAATTTCGTCAAAAAGGTTCATTCTCAAAAAAAGTAGTTTTAATTAAGAAAGATGATTCTTAATCGAAAATTATGAATTTCCAATCCAAAAAGAAGAATATTTAAGAAAACAGTTGAAATTTCAAAGAAAAAAAGATGCGTTTTTCACAAAATATTTGGTTTTTCAACAAAATAACTAAATTTTCAACGAAATAATAAAACTTAATTATCAACGAAGAAAAATGAATTTTTAATCAAGAAACATGACTTTTCTACTGAAAAAATATAAATTTTCTATTAAAAAAAAAAAACGATTTTTTAACCAACAAGTTACAAATTTCATGCAGAAAATGATTTTTTACAAAACAGTCAAATTTTCAACAAAAGAGTTCAATTTATAAAAAAACAATTCAATTTTCAATCAAATATAATTTTCTAAATTAAAACCTAAATATTTAAAAAAACGTAAAGATGAATTTTGCAATAAAATATTTAAAATGCAACTAAGAATATAAATTGTCCACCAAAAAAGATGAATTTTCTAACAAATTGTAGATTTTTCAGCCAAAAAGATGAATTCTCGACGAAAAATGTATATAATAGTTAGATTTTCAACGACGAATATTTCATTTTTAAATATAAAACAGTTCAATTTAGAAAAAAAACCGAGGATTTTTGAAAAGTTAAATTTTCAATTAAATTACTAAATTTTTAACAAAATAGTGCATTTTTCAACAAAAAACTAAATTGATAAGAGGATAATTAATTTTTTAACGAAATAGTTTAATTTTCAGCAGAATAGTTTATTTTTTAATACAAATTTTTTAAAGAATAATTTTACACCAAAAAGACGAATTTTGAACAAATTACATAAATTTTCAACCAAATATTTGAATTTTCAACTAAAAAGATGAAAAAAGAACATTTTAAAATAATTATTAACAAATTAAATTTTCGGTTTTTTTACAACTTTGAAATTATTCCACTGCTCTAAAGATGCTCAAATTCAGTGAAACAGAGCCTAAATCAGTATAATACTATACTTAAATAATCAATAATGTGTTAAAGTAAGCAATTGTTTATAATGTTATAAACAATTAATTTAGTAAGAAACAAAAAGGAAAATGACAAAGTCTGTTAATTAGTGAAGAGTTTTTATAATTAAATCGTCATTTCTACCGTGTTTTCTTTTGTTTATAGAAATTGTTTAAATAATTAAAAGGTATTGTTAATTAAAAAATATGGAAGAATGTTTAAAATAAGCACTTGCTTATAATGATTGTTTAAATAAATGTTTTAGAATTTAAAAATATGATAACAGGATGTTACTGAAAATACATTTTCAGTTTATTCTTCGAAAAATGAGCCATTCATTCAGACATTTTTAGCGGTATAATTGTTTTAAAATCTTGTTTATAAATATTGTTTAAAAAATTGCAAAAGAGTAGATCATTGAAAAAGCTTTTATAATTCAATATAAGTATTTCAGGGTGGCATCTAAAGTGAAAACAAATTCATGGTCCTTCCCAGTTAACATGCTGAATTTAAAGGATTAAAAATTTTAAAAATTTCATATTCATAAATTTATCAAGGCCTGAGAAATTGAACAAGTTTTAAAAATGATGCGAATTATTATTAGGTAGATTATTATAGTTTATTGCAATTAATTAAAATGCGATGTTTAATAGTTGCTTTAGAAAAATAATTTGTTGAAGAAGAAAAAAATCTGCCCCCACCCGGATTTGATCCCGGAACGGTACTATACATGAATAGAGCATTGACGACTTACGCCACTGAAGCTTGAGCCAATTTCTTTCTTCTTCAAAACTACTTTCAACATGGGAATAATATACGCATTTCTCCTCTTTCACAACTGTAACATTTCTGATTCCCATGAGGATAATCATAATAATTTTTGAGAGATGTTATCATTTTTAAGTATGTGGAATTACGAATTTAAAAATTTTATTTAATTAAAATTCGATTCTTAACGATTACTTGAACCAAATAATATTTTTAGGAAAAAAAATTTGCCTTCGCCCGGATTTGAACCGGCAATAGCACTATACATGAGTAGAGCATTGACGATTTACAACACCAAGGCCTTAGTTAATTTCTTCTTGTTCTTCAAAACTACTTTTAAAATGAGAAGACTACACGTATTTCTCCACTTTTACAACTGCACCATTTCTGATTACTGTGAGGTTAATAAAAATAATTTTTGCAAGATGGCACCACTTCAAACTATGTTAAGTATGTTAAAGTTTTCAAATTTTAATTAACTCAAATTCGATGTTCGAGTATTACTTGGGACAAATAATTTTTGTAGGAACAAGAAAAAAATCTGCCTCCACCCGGAATTGATCCCGGAACGCTACTATACATGAGTAGAGCATTGTCGATTTACGCCACCAAGGCCTTAGCAGATTAACCTAAATGAGTTTTGGAAGATGTTATTAACATTTTAAAGCAATTTAACTTCCGAGTTTTTAAATCTTAATTAATTCAAACTGATAGTTTGACAATTATTTGAAACAAATCATTTGTTTAAGAACAAGAAAAAATCTGATTCAGCGCGGATTTGAACCAGAAACGAAATAATTACATCACGACAAATTTTATTTCCGTTGCTATTCCCGTTAAATGGAATTCACGAAGCGAGCAATTTGAGCAGCATTTCATCGTAATTGACAAATGCGATTAGTCGGGGCCGGCTTTCGTAAATATGTATGCACAAAAAGTGCACACAGTGCGAGTATTATCCCAAGGGTGCCTCTTTTTTTCGACTCACTTCAGCATGGAAATAAATACGTCAGACTTTCGTCCCTACTAGAAACGGCGTGTCCGACGATAATCTTCGTGTTAACTGCTACGAAGCACGCAAAGCCCAGCGATAGCTGCATGATAAATCACGCGAGAAGCGGCGATGCTCGATGATTTTGCGCCAATAAGGAGAATTCGTTTCACCTTTCCAGGACCCGGATTGGCCCGAAATTGCGAGCCATTTTTCGCCAGTCGAATACGATTATGCACAGAATTATCAGATGCGAGGATAATGGGATATAAAATGGAACGAGGGATTATGACCGAAAGTTATTTGCGAGTTGAAATGAGACTTCAGGTTAATGTACGATGAAAATAATGATATTCGGTTTTTAACCTCAAAATTAGCCACCATACATATTTTTTATGGCCAATAAACTGGATAATGATAATCTATCGTAAAAACTGAGAAAAAATTTTTTTTGAGCGTTCATCTGGGTTGCATAGTTTTTGAGATAGAGACATTTTATATCTCGTCACAGGATCCAACTGTGACGAATTTGTCATCACTCGGAAGCAGACGGATAAAAATTAGAGACTCTCATTCTAGATCAAAATCTAAAACAAAAGTTCGGTCAGAAAATTTTTTTCAGATAGATACCTATGGAGATACAGGGGTTTCAAGGTTCGCCACGTGACGAAAATTTCCATAAACTGACTTCACGTGACGAGAATTAATTCCCTGATAACTCGCAAACTATTGATCCTAGAGAATTTTACTTAGAAAAGTTTTTTCTCATTTTTTAACGCAGAATGAGATTCTTGTATTTTAATTAGTCAATAATCTTTTTTTTGTCTCCAAACGAGTGAATAAAGCTCAAGAGGCAAAATTAATGTCCTTGCTCGGTGGCAGTTCTCCAATTCGGGATCGCAGTTATGGAAGACGGATCTCTATGATTGCGTTGCTCTTCCAATCGGACAAGGGGAGCACGTAGTTGACTACGTAAGCTCTAGGGCGAACACGTATGTACGCGTAATCTAGCTGAGATACGACGTCTCATAACGTACATCATACAGCGCGAGTGCAACCCCGTAAGGCTATTAGCGCCGGCTTATTAGCACGGACCATCTGACCCAAATCTCAGCGCCACCATTGGTCGTTACACTGCATGTAAGCCTTAAATGCGAATTTACTGTTACGGGTTCAGCCGCATGCCGATTTCCAAATTACGGGCATCGTCCATATACGATTACTCGAAACGTTTCCAAACAGAATAAGCTTTCTGGGCTGTACCAGACTTATCTTGGATCTGAATCGACTCTTCTGTTAATTTACCAGACTCGCGCAGCGACCTTTCGATATACATTCAAATAATCAACGGCTATTCGCCACGCCCTCTCGTCACGGTCTGACAATTCCACTCAGACAGGTACACGCCTTGTGTGCCCACCGTCTATGTCAAAGAAGACTCAATTGTAATGAGAACTGCACTAAGCCATTTTTGTTAGAAACACGCCCTTCGAAAGTTCAACTTTGGCCACGCCCATTAGCCATGCCTCTTTTTAATTCTAATTTATAAAAACGTCCTAAGAATTAGTAAATATTTTCAAATCATATTTTCCGATCCCTTTATCTTTTTGGGTATTCGGATCAGGTTGCAAAACCGAAACCCATATAATCCATGAACTCTATGTAAACAAGTTTTTAATCAAATACTCCTGCCATGGTCTAACAATTCTGCCCATGTAGGTAACGCCTAACTTCGACCACGCCTTATGTGTCCACTGTCCACGCCAAAAAAATTCAATTGTAATGAAAACTCTGATAAGTTATTTTTATTAGTAACGCCCCCTTTGAACATTTACCGTTGGTCACGCCCATTAGACGCACCTCTCCTTAATTCTAATTTATCAATACTTTCCGAAAATTTTTAAACATTTTTTAATCGAACTTCCGGGCGATTTGTCTTCTTAGGTATTCGGATCAGGTTGCAAAATTGAAATGAGGAATAATTCCCGTTTTTCATAAAAAAAATAAAAATGGAATGAAAAATAAGTGCAAGGAATCCAAGTGCTTTGTGGGTAACTCGATTATCAGAAAGGAACGAGTACTGGGGGATTCACGGCGTGGTAATTCGATCTCAGACTTCTATTCCGCCTTACTTTCTGCCCTAACAACGCCTCTCACTAGAAGCAATTTTTACTGCGCTTTAATCGTGCCTCGATAGGCGACAATGCCGAGTGCAATCTAAAATAGCTGTCGGTGAAACCGGCGTGAGTTCCTCCTTTTCAATGGCATTATTAGCAACTTGCTGGAGATGCGAAGAACTTTTATAACCATGAAATTCCCCCGAAAGAACTGAAAACTCTGAATTCTGATTAATGTCGTTGAAAGTAGACAGAGGGTTATTAAATTTAACTTCCGAGTTGTTATATTTATATTTTCCAACTCAATTCAGATTTCTTTACTCTCGTTTATTATGGAAAAGTTGATAAAGCGAGAGCGAAGAGATGAAAAAATGTGCCTGGCAGAATTTAAAACCGAGCGAATTAATTAGGTGTCGGACACTTTAGAAAATAAGCCAATTATACAGATTTATTTGGCGAATAGCAAAAAAATAATTTAATGTACGAATTTTATAGTTTAGTAATAAACTGTAAAGAAAAATTGATGAAGCTGTTAAATGAATGTTTTTTCTTTTTGCTGAGTGAAACGAAAGTTGGTAAGGATATTAATTCTTCTACATGACAAACGCCAACGATCAGGAATCTCCTTGTTTTTTCGCCGCGTCTACTATCCAACCATCCCTCTTGAAGAAAAGTTTCTCGCTCAAAGTTTCAGTCATGAAATTTTCATGAAATTCTTCGAGCGTCGGAGGGTACATCGTAATTCCGAGGATCCCGCAAAGACGATAATGACCCCAACTGGCTCGTCTCGATCTTTCGAAATATCGTACGACACCTAATCTAATATTTTTTAACGAAGGTAATGCATAACAAATTGGATAATATTATCGTTTTAAAAAGCGTTTCGTCTGATCATGATTGATACAAAGATAGGAGGGTCCTCTTCTTTGTCAAAATCCAATCCAAAAAGTCTGAATAAAAATTTTTCTAGGATGGATACTTATGGAAATATGGAGGATTAAGGTTTCGTCACGGATATTTTCGACGTTGAAACTTGCGTCACGTCACGCTTTGTGACGAAACTAAAAAACTAATTGATTCGGAACCTATTTATCTTACAGAAATAGTTCCAGAAACTTTTTCCCTGATTTTTTCTAGTAGAATAAGAAGGGCTGATTGTACTTCCGGAAAGATGAGGATCATGAGCATTCACATTTAGAAGCGAGAAATTCTACTGCAAGTTCTGAATACGATTAAGACAATTGTACTAGTAAGTCGATTGTTCTCACAAACGATGTCACGTCGCCTCGCACTTGAGACAGTTAACGCAGTTTACGCACTTCACCCACAAGCTCACGGTCTTAACTCGGAGACTTGTCTGCGATAAACGGGAAGACGATCCGCTTACCATTCAACCAATTGGCGCTCGTGCAAGAATAAGCGCGTTCCCAACGGTCTCGTTATTTCAATTGCAAGTTCTGTTTTGAGTTACTTATATGCCAACTCAGAAATTCTTGAATATGAAACTAAAAACAAAAAGTGATTAGCTTTATTTGTTTTATAATGAAGCAATTACAAAACAAAACGAGATCACGTTAAATAACACAGATTAGATAGAAAACAAATAATTAAAAAATTCCATTGAGCCTTCAGGATAGAATAACAAAAGGACAATTCGATTGGGTATTTGCGCACTCAGGCAATCGATGGATCTCCCTTTTTGCGCCCTTGTTTATTCGAGATCGCTGTAGAATAATGTCCAACGCCCACGTATTGCACTCGGCTTGTACACGAGCGATCGAGTACAGTGAAAATCGAGTTGAATATGTTTCTCGAACACGTGAGAGGTGGGAGTCATAAAAAGAAAAAAAAAAAAAACAAGAAAAAAAATCGTGCCGGAGCTGTGTAAACCCTAAAGCCTCGTGCACGACAACGAGCCAATGCGCATTTCCATGGACGCGATTCGATACGATGACCAGTCGCACGAACGACAGATATACCTCCCGTTCCAGGAAATGATACAATCGTCGATCGTGAATTATAAAGTACAACCTGCGCTCTGATATGTTAGTCGGCGAGCTTTTATGTGGCATTTTTACAAGTAGGCGCATTTTCTCCCGACATCGTGCAAAGGGCGGTTTTATTTGTTGTTATTTTAGGCTAAGAAGAAAATTTAGGTAAATCAGTGCATGCCATAATTGTTCCTCTTAGAAAAATGAGGAGAAGAGTCTCTGGGGTCGTTTTAATATAGTGGGTAGTTTCAGAGATACGAAGGTTTATAACTAAGACGCCTTAAATTCTAGGAATCCCAAGAAGCTCCAGGAACCCTAAACTTAAAATCTTTACATCTCCCAAACTACATGCCCTACAAAAATTCTACAAAAGTATTTTGTTTTCGCAATTCAATAATGAATAATAATTTCGTTATTAAAATCCCCTAAACCAAAATATAAAATTTACACAAAGTTAAAAACACCTATAGTTCTTTTTCATTGATAAGGAAAATTCTCGTACACGCAGCAAGTGCAATGAGTCGTACTGCAATGGAGTTGTACTGTTGAAAAGATGAAGAGCGATAATGATACATGCATCATGATTCCCGGATCATGCACGTGGTGTCGTTGTCGCTCTATCGATGGTGGCATTCCACCCACACAAACCCTCATTTTCATTACATTCATTATTGTCGTACTGCGAACTTCCGAGTACTTTGACTCAACACGGCACCCTGCGTGTTTACGCTACCAGCTTTTATGCTTTCATGTGAAAATGAACTTGTATAGACTCGTGCCAAGATCTTTCTGTTGAAGAAGGTAATTCCACGTCCAAATATAAAAAAAAAAAATCTTAAGCGAAATGTTTCTCTGATGAGTAGTTCCCGAGATACGGAGGTTTGAAGTTGCTTCACGTGACGATAGTTTTGCAACAAATATTTCCCGGTTTCAAACAATAGGCTTTCGTGTCTCACAGTTGAGAAATACTCTTTAGGGAATTCTATTTAGACCTGAAGGAAGACTCTCTTATCTCTAACACTTTCTTTGCAAGTGATTCCTCGTCACAACTTCGTCATATGATGAAACTTCAAACCTCAATATCTCGACAACTACTCACCCTAGAAAGACGTTGGAGGAAGAATTTTTGCTTATCTCTGGTCATTGAATAACATACCCCAATCTTATTTCCGACAAGATTTAAAATTCCTTTTCAAGGATTACTGTTGGGATTAGAGGTAATGAATGGAAGCCTCCCCTATTCATGAAGGCGCAAAGAGCGCTGTTAAATTGGTCCGGACTTTTTCCTCTCGTACTTTTGAACCCTCGAACGAACTTCAAGCTCCCCACTTCTTACAACGAGTAAACCGGAGTCAGAAGGGAGGGTGGGGATAAAATGGAGTACGAGAGCGGTCTGCAAAAACTTTGAGGAGAAATCGCTTCTCGTCGTACGATCGCGTCTCTCCGGGGATGGAACGAGAGGTGGTTGGTGGAATTGAGGGTGGGTTTCGAGCAATTTACGGGCGTCCAGTGAAACTGATTCCGCGGCGACAAAATTACTTTTTTTCCTCGAGTCGCGTCCGAAGTAGCGAAATTCCATTGGCGAAGCTCGTCTCGCGGGTGCTTTAGCTAAAAATTGAGAGACGCCATTGCAATTTGCCTTCCAGCTGTTCCATATCGGTTCGCAAATATTTTATATCCCCGAGGAAGCGAATCGAGTTCAAAGTAATGATAATAAAAAAAAGGACATTGAAAAATGAACGTAGTATTTGACTAAAGAAGAGCCACAAAAGCATGCTTGGGGCTTGCCATCTTTTTTCCCCTCTTATGTTAGTCACTTTCTCCGTAAATAACTGTTCCCTCTGTGGTTGAAATTACTTCTTTGAAGTATACAGAAGCTTAGGTCTCGCTGATATAATAAGAAAGGAAGTCGTAGAAATTGATTTTTTTTTAATTGGTGTATTCATTAGAAGAACTCACATTCGCTGATGTGTGAAGAGAATGTTAAGAGAACTCATTAATAATTTCCTCGAGCTATGGCTTTGTCATTTATGAAAAGAAAATATTTTCAGTGAACAAACTCCCGTTATAATGAGAATGGCGAGAGTTTATTTGATCGTGGTTGATAATAGAGTAGCGTTTTCTGTGAGCAGGTAGACGGTCGTCGTATTTAATAGTGCCACGTAGCTTTAATTAAAGGGCTCGCCTTTTAATTCGAATCAACCGATCGACCTGTCAGTTACGCAATCCATGTGGAGCGGAAACGAGCCGTTGTGAGTGAGTAGGATGATTGGCGTATGATTGAGCCGGGGAAATGCAGTTAAGAGGTTTTTTTTTAATTTTATCAAAGAGATATGCATGAAAAAAAGTTGGAATGTTTTAGATCATCTTTATCATCTTTATAGCCACGTACTCAAATGAAAAGGTTCCATCTCGGAGAGACCAAATCATTTGAAAACATCAAAATCATTTGGTTTCTCCAAACTCGAATTTTCCTGGCACATTCATCTATCCTTGATAGATTATGGTGTTTGTCTTCAAAAAAAAAAAAAAAAAAGAGTAAGCCCACCCTGAATAAGCAGAGAATAATATATCAAATAGGATGTAATTAATATGTCATTAGACTGCTGGTAATTCTAAATTCTTGTCTGTTTGGCTTGTCAGTTAGCTCACAAAGAATCGGCAATGCAAAGGGCTGAAAATGCTTTTCGTAGAAACAATTAGGCGCGAATTCGTTTTGATGTGCTAGCTGTCCAACGAATCGTGATACCAAACCAACGACCTTTAATTTGATCAGCCCGGGTTGGCAAACTTCTCCAAAGTTTACCTTTCATCGATTTCCACGATTAATTTCTGAAACTTTCTTAATTACAATCATTTAGAGTTCTATCTATACGATCACAAATTTGTTGCAAATTTTGAAATAAAATTTCACTAGAAATACAACAATATTATTGCCAGATAATTAAAAAATTTTTCTAAAAGTTGGAAGAGTTTCATAAACAACAGCCTGATGTTTTGTACAACATAAAAATTCAATTATCATTCTTCACATCTACTACACATAAAACTTTATTTCACAACTCGCTCGGTACCGTGCGTTTTTTTTTATACGAATTATAAAAAAAGCGACACTCAAATTGCCATTGTTGTTAGTTCGTGAAATAAAACAAGACTTGCAATTTGCGAAATGTAAAATTTACATGTCCTCCAAATAACGCGTGGATTTTTGACGAGACTGCATTTTTTAATTGGATTTATATGGAAGCACAGCTTTTAATTATCGGCCAATTAGTGATTTCCAATAAATAATAGAAAGCATGGCTCACTAGTTTCTACTATTGATTTTAATCCACGATTAACGCTAATACAATCATTCTTATCGTACATCTGTTTCAGCACCAAGTCAACAAAAACAAATAATAAAGATACGAAAAATTCAATTTAAGTCAATAATTGGAATCCTAATCAATACAACGGAATCAGTCAACTGGGGCTCAATGCCGAGGGACAGTGAGTTCGAGAGGGAAAATAGCGTGAATAGGAGGTGGGGATGGGGGTTGGGGTGGGGCTGCACTCTCATGGGAGCTTCTGTAGGTACAGTTAGGTATACGCAGGTTTCGTATCTATCCACATGGGGTATTTCACTTCAGTATAAAGAGTTATTGGCTCTCATTCTCCAAACGGGAGTAACCAATACCGTCTGTCCACCTCACCTACTCCGATCATCCCCTTTATATCTACCGCCCACTATCGGCGTTCACCTACCTGGGCAAAATACACAGGAGAGAAATCTCAATTTACGATATAAACCCACGCAATTTCATCACAGATTCCATTTTTCTACACTTTTTGCTCATTTGACCACGAGCAATCGAAACAATGGTGCAATCTCTGGTTGTTTTTTTAACTCAGCTTTTTGAAGGCAGATATTTCTTTGTGGGAAACAGTGTTTTATTTAAGGGATTGCAAGTGGGTGTGGTGAAAAAATGGGAATGTCGGCTGTATTGGGAGGAGCGAGCAGCATTAGAATGAAAATAGGCGTGGTTAATTAATGGGCGGATTAAATTGGGCGGAACCAATTTATCTATATTTGACTTAAAGACTGCCTTGTTAAATGATTTCGACTTTCGGAATCTGGATAAAGATTTTTTGAGATATGCAAATTATGGTTCAGGTTTACGAACATAATCCCCCCCCCCCCCTATTATCCGGGGGTAAGAGGACGCACGCGAGAAGTGAATAGCGTCTTTGGAAGTTGAGCCGCCCACGACTTTCTTACTTGACAATGGATCATAACCACACAATGGACCGGTAATGTAGCCCTTTGGTGGATCTGTACGTACTTTGCTGAGAACGTTGGCCTTTATAGAGGCTGGGTCACGAATGCGCTATTCAATCAGTCGAGTATGTCCCTCGAATGCAAACCCAGCTTTAATCTAAACACGAGAGTCTGAAAGCTGCGATCGCTGCTCCACAAACGAAGCGCTCTATGTGTATCGATCTTACTCGCCGCTTCAGCGTTACTGAAATAGCAAAGTACCTCTTTTGCAAGTTTATCTTTCAGGTGATAAGAACTCAAACGTACGTCATTCCTTGTAAAAAATAATTTGCTAAGCTTCAATTTTGTTATCACCTTTTCGGTTCAAAATATATTTATCGAGACAAAGAGCAAAGTGAACTACACCCATGGCCTATTTATTAAGGTGATTAGTGCTCTCTTCCGTCCTACATAACGATATCTATGTACAATTGTACATTCCAGTCAGGTGCGTAATGTTCCATGTACACGCGAACTGTGACCGCAAGGAAATACCCTTCCATGATATACAATAGGTGCGGTCCTAACAAAATGACCCTTGGAATCGTAAATCAGACTTAATTGAAATTAAAATCGAATCATGATTACACTCTGACTTTTGGTTAGAATGGGTCCTTCCTTTTGGATATTCACAAATGTCCCTAATGAAAAACAACCTTATCCACTGCCAAAAATTCTAATCTTTCTAAAAATTCTTGTTCTTCCTTGTAAAAATATAGCACAAAGCCATCTTGAGATGTCTGAGATTACGCAGTTGACCTCGGAAGTTAGCCGGGTCGATATCCCGACGGATAGGCATTCATGGTATCTTTGAAGAACGATCGGCCCGAATTCCCAGGATTGTATAGATTGGCGACGAATAGTTTGTGGACTCAGCGGTTGGAGACGACTGGAATGGGGCTGGTTGTGCAAGTTGCTTAACCAAGGAAAGATGTTTGATGGTGTGCTTGCAACCCAATTTAAATCACGATGTATGACGGGTATATATTTCAGTAATGTATCCCGTCCAATTCCAATTCACCAGTATCTCGAGCCGCACACAATGGTCTCGCAGAGCAGGATGCTTGAACCACGTTCACAGTCTACGAAAGCTGGAGGGATATGGAAAGGGGTGGAGTGGAAGAGAAAATAGTTGGGGTGAAGAGAACAAGGGCGAGTCCGCAGTTAATTAGAGAAGATGTATAACCTTGCCAGGACACTTCATCTCTCGCCGATATGGACCAGCCTCAGTCACCAGATAATCAGCCAGCGTTTCGATGTTTCCTATAATCAATCCCAGCACCGACACCGCAACGTAAATCTCGGAGCTCTCCAAAACGGAGATAGTCCGCACATTTGTCGCCGAGTAACTCGCCCATCTAATTTTCGAGGGGAAATATGTTTCAATCAGAAGCTCCTGCTGTACAATTGATCAAAGCAGGAATTGGACAGCGCTAACTTTGCTCTAGATGGTAAATAGACGGCGCTAAGTAAGTTTTGAGAATAAGAACACACCCTAATGAAAATATAACTTCTTCACTTACCTGGAGAGAGGGCTGCTGATGATATAGTGGGTATAGTAAAATATACTGGCTACGGAGACCAGGAGAAGGGCTGCAACACAGCGTTTCACCGTTGTCTGCTTGACGACAAATCGTGGTCCAACGACGCCGAAGAGAGGGACGCCAACCTCTCCTGCTGGGATCTTCATCACGTTTGACGCCTTAAATCTCGCCAGCGATTCTTTGCGGCTTTAGGCGATTAATTGACTCGGCCTTTAAACTCCCTTCTTTCTACAAATTTACATCTGTACACTTCGAACTCTTAATAAATAATAACAATAATTTCTTCTCTTTTCCCTCCTTTCCAATCAATTACTCCTTTTCCGAACCTTCAAGACGGATTACGTTAGAAGGGAAGCTCGAACCGTTTATCCCGTTTTATGGCACACTTCAGAGGTCTCAGCCTTAAAGTCCTCATCGCCACTTGTTGCTCGGTGAGGACGCGATCGCCATTTTGCAGTTGGCACAGAATGGCGTCGTCCATGGCGGTCCTCTCGTTTAACCCATCTGGACGAGTCAGAAATTCTCCTGTTTTTCACTCCTCCCAATCATCAACTTGCCGCTTGCGGGAGAACTTCCTGCATCCCTCTAGCGGCAAGGCAGGAAAGGCGGTGGCGCGATATTTAAACTTTTCGAAGCAGCAATGGGAGTAAAGCGAAGGTCGTTCGTTACGAGGTCGACCAACCCTTCCTGCTGGCCAGCTAATCGCTCGTAAATTCTGGAGTGTGCTTTATTCCTTGCTCTTCTATTCCTTTCTCTTCCTGTCAATTAGAGACGATGGAGAGCCCCGGTTTCCGGTGAGGCGCGATCTCCGACTTTCGAAAATTACTGAGTTCCTATCGATTCCCTTTTGGTCATGCAGAGCTTTGCTCCATATTCTGCAACACAAAAAAATAAGGTTTGAATATAAATTTATTAATGATCTAGGTTAAAAAGTTATATTTTTGATAAATTTTTGTGATTTTTGAGAGCATTAATTTATCGGAAGAGTCGTGGCAGACAAAAATTGTCGTTAGGAAGGATTAGGGTTCTTTTCGAGCTTGTGTAAATAGCAATCTCACTCCAGACGAATTATTTGGAACGAATGAGAAATCCAAGCATCCCCTCGCCTTCAGTGCATTTGCCAGATTAAAACGTCGTTCGGGCGCATCAAAATATGTGTAAATATATTTATACCTACAAATGCTTGGCTGGAGGGAAATAGGTCGAGTTTTTCTAAATTAAAGTCGATTGGTAGACAGCTTCGATCCGTATATTCACTATTGAACACCCAAATAAAGCTTTCATGTTTCTCTTCGGATGTTGGTACTTTCGGGATTAGTTTTTAATCTAAAAAATGTGACCTTTGTACTTTTATTTTTCCTTTAATCTGAAGTGAATTTTCGCGAGCTTAAGGGATTTTCTGAAAGTGCAAAATTTACAATCGGGTCTGTAATTTATTGAAGAGTCCCATCCCCCGCTGTGGTTTTACGATATTGACATTCAGTGGTTGTGTCTAATATATCTCAGAGACACTATCGCACGACGGCTCTCTTGCTCGTAAAATTCTTTGACACTGGAGACTACTAAATTTACTGAACGTCAAAATAACTGTTTTTAAAAAATAGCTTGAAATTGGGTTGTTGAACTGAAAATTAAATGCTTTTAATTAAGTATATGAATAAAGATGAACTTTTTGCTACTGGTAAAAAGAACAAAATGAGGAAAAATTTATATAAAGGTGCACAAAAAACATATTATTAATGCCAATAAGGTTGAGGTGTACAAAGACGAGCAACAAGGTCGTTTAAGTATAATTAAATTCCGTCAAAAGAGCTTCTCGGTCGAGAAAACTTGCTCGTTACATGCTCAAGGATGACTATAGTTTACTTTTTTCTATTAGAGTTTTCTGGGGTCTTGAGAGCAAGAAGATATCAATATTATTGCCAGGAAAAATGTCTGTTCAGTCCTCGAGGGATGAGAGATTAACTTCCGCGAAAAAGAGAACAAACAACCTTTAGGATTAAAAAAAAAAGTTTTTAATCTGAAAATGCACTTTAATGTATATTTTTAATCCAAAGGGACGCATTTTCTATCCAAATAGATGAATTTCTAATACAACAGTTAAATTTTAAGAAAATAATTAAATTTCAATACAATTTTCAAAACTTTCAACAAAATATTTAGTTAAATTTTTAACCAAGTATTTGAATTTTTAACAAAAATCAACTTAATTTGTAAATAATTAGTTTAAATTGTATAAAAAATAGGTCAATGTTTAAAACAATAATTGAAATATAACTTAATAGTTAAATTTTACCAAAAATGAATTCCTAACTAAAAATGTAATAATTGATATTTCAAATAACATTTTTTTATTTATTAGCCTTGTGATTTATTTAAAGTGTGCTTAAATTCTTATCATCTTATTGATAAAATTCATCTTGGGTGAAATAAGTGGTATAAAGAAAAACATGTTTAAAATTGATTTTTTTTTTGTAATACTGTCAGTGTTACAAACTTAATTTGCGGTAATTTAAATTTATTTCTGAATAGGTACTTTCTTGCCACTTTTTCTGAATCGGAAGATTCCTGGTTAAATTACTGAATAGGAAGTACGTTCTTGGCCAAAGTTCCTGAATAGGGTGTACGTTCTTGTCACTTTTTCTGAATAGGCATCTTCTTGGTTCAGTTTTTAAATAGAAACTTTCTTGTCACTGTTTCTGAATCGGTACCTTCTTTGTTTCGTTTCTAAATAGGCACCTTTTTTAGGCTTCTTAAATAGTCAGCTGTTTGCTTCATTCCTGAATAGAAGGTATGTTCTTGCCACTTTTTCTGACAAAGTACGTTCATGCCTCTTTTCTGAATGGGCAC
>NC_046657.1:26196886-26207161 GCF_010883055.1 Belonocnema kinseyi | reverse complement strand
TATGTACGTGCTTCTTTTTCCGAAAAGGCACCTTCTCGGCTCCATTTCTAAATAGGTATGTTCTTGTCATTCTTTCTGAATTAGCACCTTCTTGGTTCCGTTTATAAATAGGCACCTTCTTTACGCTTCTTAAATAGTCAGCTGTTTGCTTCATTCCTGAATAGAAGGTATGTTCTTGCCACTTTTTCTGACAAAGTACGTTCATGCCTCTTTTCTGAATGGGCACCTTCTTGGTTCCGTTCCTGAATAGGAGGTACGTTCTTGCCGCTTTTTCGGAATAGGCATCTTCTTGGCCACGTTTCTAAATAGATACGTTCTTACCACTGTTTCTAAAATAGCATCATGTCTCTGTTATTGAGTAGGCATCTCCGTGTCACGTTTTCTAAATAGGCACCGTCTATGCTTCGTTCCTAAAGAGAAGATACGTTCGTGCCTCTTTTTCTGAAAAGGCACCTTCTTGGCTCCATTTCTAAATAGGTATGTTCTTGCCATTCTTTCTGAATTAGCACCTTCTTGGAGCAGTTCCTGAATAGGCACGTTCATGCCACTTTTTCTAAATTGGCATCATCTTGGCTCTGTTCTTCAATATGAGATATGCCCTTGGAACTTTTTATAAACTAGTAGATTGTTTAGACTTTTTCTAATTAGGTACATTCTTGCCACTTTTTTTTTTAATCGGCACGATATTGAGCTAAACCGACGAAATGTCCATTGTCGCTACAGAAGAATAAAAATAGCAACATTTCAATAACATGCTAGACAAATTTACAAGAGAAATTTTTTAAAGTCGAAATTAACAGATACTAAAGGAAAGCAGACTCCTTCTCAAATTAAAAATGCATATCTGTTTCTGTTAGCGGTATATCGTAATTATTTAAGAGTTGTTTTTCTTTCGCAAGACCACTTCGCAGGACGAATATTGCAGGCGGATTTTCGTATTATTACTTTCCGCGATGCTCGACCCCTGCAGTCGTGGAGTTTATGCTGCATAAGTGTATTTATACCCCACCCCCACCACTGATACTATAGTTCTTCTATTTGCTTCTTTCCATCCCCTATACTCAACGCTCGGCTTTTCGCTTGACATTCTATTTTTCTATATCTAGCCTAGTCCCATTGTTTCATTTCCAGACATGCTATCGTATATACGTCATTTTTTAAAATGATATTCAAAGTAGGCCGAATTTAAAAACAAGTAAAACACAAAGCTTAGAAAAAATTGCTCATCTAGACTAATACCAGGATGTCTATAGATTGAAAAAATCATAATTCTCACCTAGAATTTTAGAAAAGAATTATAATCCTCAATTTGAGAGAGGAAATTTCAAAGAATTCTAATGTGGAGATTGGGAAAAGGAATTTACGGGATGAATGATAAGCTTGAATTTCAGACATGGAATTTCAGTAAAGATCTATCATTTTGATTTTGGGAAAATGAATGACAGTAAAGAAATTTAAAATTGACAACTGGGACAGGGAATTTTGGTAAAGAAATACTTTTTTAATTTAAGAGAGATTTTCAGAAAAAAAAGATACTTTGAACAATTGTGACAGGGAATTCCTGTGAAGAATTATAATTTTTATTTTTGAAAAGGGAATTTCCGCGAAGAATGATAATGTTGACTTTGAGACAAGGTAAAGATTTATATTTTTGAGTTGCCAACAGAAAATTTTGGTGAATCATATAATTTTGACGATTGGGACAGTGAATTTACATAAAAAAATATTATTTTAACTTTGGACAGCTGTTTCGTAAAGAATCATAAATTTGATTTTGGCACAAGCAATTTTCGAAAAGAATTAAATTTCACACTTTGAGAGAGGGAACTTCCGTAATAAATTATAATTTTGACTTTTTAACAAGGGAATTCCCGTAAAGAGTTATTATTTGACTTGGGACAAAGAATTTTTTAATCGGAACGGGATTAATAGAAATTAATTTTCAATATGATTAAGAGGAAGTGAATTTAATAGAAAAATATTTAAATTGAGAATCATAATTCTTATACAATATTCTCTGTTCTAAATCAACAATCTTTGATAATAATAATTATAAACAATAAATACTGATACAAAATAATATCATGCTACTGAAGTACATTAAATTAATTGTAGGAATTAAAGCATGCTTCAATGGAACTCTCGATGGTAGATGGCGTGATTATAATATATGCCTCATTGAATATTGACAATTGTGTTATTAACATATTACTTGCGATCAAAATATTTCAAATTAATTTGAGCAATTCATAAAATAAAACTCGGAAATATATAGAGGAGAGTGGTCCTAAGTCGGCACTGTGGTTTATCCGGCACCCTCATAGATGGCGCGCCTGTCGACTTAATCATTTTTTCGTATGATAGGTTGGTAGCCATGGACTTAATTTAGACTGACAATTGTTACATCAGTTTTCACTTAACGGCATGAGCAGACTGTACATTTTGTATACAAACGGTATTACATTTTCTTCCATTATTGTGAAGCAGCTACAGATGCTCTTTTGCCAGATGAGGTCGATTTTTTCATTCAGATTTGTTTCAAGTTTTGAGTGCGTAATAGCATAAAATGTGTAAAAAATCGTAGTGGTCCTGAGTGGGCACTAAACAGGTGGTCCAGAGTTGGCACCTTTTTTTATAGCTTTTGTTATTTTATGTTGTTTCAATCCCATGTCATTCGCTTCTTGTTTTTTTTTAGGTTGGTTGTCTCTTGACTGCATGTTGATTGTCTCTGGTAGGGGTCCTTTTGTTTTTTGTGTTTTCTCATTGACAATATTGTACATGTTTTTTTTTTTATTATTGTAAATGGTTTAAATTTGTCCACTTCCTTCTAAAACTTATATACCCTGCCCTCTTTCTTGTACTTGATTGGAAAAAATTATGTGCCCACTCACGACCAGGGGGTGCCCGGCTTAGGACACCGTTTTGAGTAATAGCAAAAATCGAATTTTTCACCTTGCGCTGCATTGTGACTGCAAAATACTCTGAATGACATAGAATTGTAGATACAAGATCGTGCTACCTGTCAAAAGACATTAAAGCGCCATAAACACCTGTTTACCCCCCTTTTTAAACAAAAACTCTTACTGGGCCAACTTAGGACCACTTTTCTCTACAATTAGGTATTATGAGTAGGCGTTCCTAAAGGAGTGGTAAGACACGTAGTCTGGTGGGCGTGGGCTGGTCTAAAAAATTAGAGAGGATGTGTTTTAGTAGGCGTTTCCAAAAAGTAACAAAGAGCATGATTTATTAGGCATTGGCCATTGATTTCCATTGACTAATTAAGATCGAAATTTGCGCTCGGATGTTCTTGGAGTTTTCTCTTTTTTGCCAAAAATACTAAAGTGGGCACGGTTATTAATTGTGACTAGTAGGCGTGGTCAGTGGTCATTCTAACATGACAGGGTTATTTTTTTTATAAATAAATAATGTGTGTGAATAATTTTATTAAAGAGCGTGAATTACATTTAGCCCTAAACAAGTTTCTAGTGGACGTGGGAGTTCATAGAAAAATTTCTAAAGTACGTAGCTAGTGTGCCTTCCTGGAAGAGTTGCTATTAAGTATCGCTAATTTGCTTCTGCTAATCGCTTCTTAAAATCTTTACAGTGGGTTTGGCTATAAAGTGTCGCGGATGGGCGGTCCTAAATTTGCTTCTACTTACCATGACTGGGGAGAGTCACTTATAGTCGATTGCAAATGAGTTTCTAGTGGACGTGGGAGTTTCTAGAAGAATTTCCACAGTTTTATTACGTGCCTACCTGCAAAAGTTTTTGATAAGTGCGGCTAATTTCAAGATGAACTTCTAAATGCGTTTTTAATAGGTGCGCCATATGGATGTTTCCGGAAATGTTCATACTGGGCGTGGCTAGGGAGCATGAGCGATGGGCGGTTTTTGACGAGTTTCTAATGAAGGTGGGAGGTCTTGAAAAAAATTATCAAGGGCGTAGCTGATGTGCCTTCATGGAAAAGTCGCTATTAAGTACCGCTGATTTGTTTCAGCTGATCGTTACTCAAAATTTTGATAGTGAGTTTGACTAGAAAGCGTGGCGGATGGGCGGTCCTAGACTTGTTTCTACTAACCATAGCGGGAGAGAGTAACTTATAGTCAATTGTAAAAGAGTTTCTAGTAAACGGGGGAGCTCCGAGAAGAATTTCTAAAGTTTTATTGTGCGCGTGCCTGGAAAAGTTTCTAATCAGTGCCGCTAATTTTAAGATGCACATCCAGAGAAGTTTCTAATAGGCGTGGCTTATGGGTGTTCCCGGAAATCTTTATAGCGGGCGTGGCTAGAGAGCATGGGCGATGGGCGGTTCTTGATGAGTTTCTAATGAATATGGGAGTTCCTAAAAAAAATTCTAAAGGGCGTAGCTAGTGTGCATTCCTCTAGAGTTTCTAATGAGTATGATTAATGTTTAGAGGCGCTTCTAGAAGAGTTTCTTGTAGGTGTGGCATATCGACATTTTTGTAAATGTTCAAATTGGTTGTCATTAAAACGTGTATGTGATAGGCATTTCTAAATAAACATCCAGCGAGCGTGAAAGACCTAAAGGTCGTTGTTGGAATATAATTTATAATTCTTCAGATGACTAAGCTTATTTGAATATACAAGTAAACATGAAAAGTTGTAACAATATTTCTAATACTACATTTTAATGTGTAATATTATAAATAATTTTAATCTGAACACATCTAAACTTCGCTTCAGCATTCAGATAGCGCTGTTACGTTGGTAATGTAGATAACGACCTGAATGACGGGTTTTTGATAATAATAATCTTCTCCTCTCTACATGATTATATATACGTAATGTTGCAACTACAGCGACGAGCCTGCGTAAGCCGATCCGTTCGTTCCGGCCTCGCCTCTCGTACCCGCGCTTTGCGCTTATATTCGCGATAGAAGCGTACATGGTCTGGCAGTATATGCATTCAGGCACACATTGTAATGTCCATAGGATTAGATTTCACCCGATAATGAGTCGATGAGAGTCGTGTTGAACGAGGAACCATGTTTTTACCGAGTCTTGCCGTTAAATCAATAATAACCCATTGACGCTTCAAAGCTGAGCGGATTATGCCAGTCGTTACGCCAATGTGGTTAATACTTGCATTCCTAAATATGACAGAGGCAAACCAGTCAAATTATCGTAAAATAATATGATCCGTGAACGAGGTTAAATAATCCCCTAAACAAAATTAAACACTCAATATTTAATCGCGTTCCCTTCACAAACCAATATTATGATATCTCATAATCATCACGAAAACTGCGAACGCAAATATTTTGAAATTCAACTAGAAAACGATATTGTAAGTCATAACAAGTAAAGCGAAAATCAGTTGTCAAATTTGAATACAGAATTCTAATTTTGAAAGTTTTAAAGTAAGGAGTTGTGCAGTTGAAAACACTTTCAAAATCTTCAGACCACTAAGTTTGATCTTATGTTTGGGGTTAAAATTTTGGAATTTTGAAAGAGATTACTTTTGCATTGTTGAACTTTAGATTGTTCGATTTCCAACTTTTTAAATTTTAAATTACATTATTTAATACCATTTTTAAAAAAATTCATTAAAACTGGATTGAAATCCAACATTCAGGATTCGATGTTCCAGGAAGATTGATTTCTAAATCGAATTCTGATTATATCAAATATTCTGTCAGTTTACAGAGTTCTTCGTTTCTGTTCCAATGGCTGAATATTTTTCACATTCAAATATTAATTTAGCCTAGAGGTCCACTCGTGGTTGTCGATTCTCGTCAATCAAATACTTGACCCAGACATTTCGAATTTGTGAAATTAGTCCAAATGAGATAAACTGAGCGATAAACCATTTAATTTAATTCTGAATTAAAAATCACCATTTCGACATGTACTTGGATATAAAATTGGAACTCGAATAATTATTATTATTGGTATAAATTTTAATTGAAGTTTTCTGCCCCAACTTGACAACGTTGAAATGTCGAAAAAGTCATTAATGGCGAATCGTTATTCACCATCTAGAATATTCTAGTTTAACATCTGTTTTAATATCACTTCGTCAATATTCCAACTTTAGAAATGATCTAGGCATGAGTGAAATATTAACGTTAATACCCAGTTATTACAAACGTAGTGCCGGCTCTAAAATTGATTTTAGAAAATATTTAGTCATTTTTATTTACAAACAACAAATTAATACTTTGACTCTTAAAGAAACAAAGAAATCGAAACACCTAAGAGAAAGACATTTTAATTTATTTAATATTAATTTAGCATTTATTTAGCATTGGTTTTCCGGGTCAATAACAATTTCCTGATAAGTGCAGGTTTTCCAGGGGACTAGGCATCCTGTTTTTCCATTTAAAAAGTTAATTAAAAAGACTAATCCAAATCAAAAAATGCTAACTAGAGGGGCTTGTGATTGTCTAAACCAACATGATCATCAAATTCACACATCACTTTATGGTAATTAACTTGAATTACAAAAAGTGTACGCTGATTGAATCAAAAGTGCCTAACTGGTTCCACAATTATTTGAATAATTTGAAAGACTACAGTGTTTGTTTTTTTTCTCGAGAAAGAAGTTTAACTTTTTCTGTTGAAGAAGAGCTCTTACCTTCCCTGTAATTATTTCCGAGGTCTGTACAATCTACGCAGACGTAAATGGAGAGAACGAGTGGTGGAGAAGAATGCACCGAGTCAAGTAAAAAGCCATTGCGCCAAGGCACGTGTTATGTGGGATCCTGGAAGCCATTGAAGCTTCCAGGTTGAAGGCACGATTCCGGGGCTTGTTTACCTTCTTCTTAGACCAGTTTATCTTCAGCTTCCCCTCTCCACAACCCCTCCCCAACAGCACCACTTTCCTTCTCACACGCACTGTCTCTCTGGACAGGCTTCTTCACCAACAAAACCACCTTAGTCTCAAACCATAAAAGCATTTCCGGCAACATTTAGGGTTTCATGGTTGTTTTCGTTTGTTTTTAGAGACGCCCCTGAAACTTTTCTAAATCAAACTGTTATTTTTAATACCTTTCTGCTACATAAAGGCGATTCAATTTTGTCAAAAACAAGGCAGTCTTTGATGATAAAACCGACCAATCGAGCAGTAATTTGTGAAATACATATAAAGCGGGGCTCTGTTCTGGCTCGGTAGACACCACATTCGATATTCAAGTAATCCCGTGGGCATTTCGGTCGAGAATGCGATTTCTCATTTCATGCGTGTCAGTGGTATTACTCGCTTTTTACACTCTACACAATCATGGGTGACTGTAACATGCCCAGCATTAGCCGGCTACAATTTCACGAACAAGGGAACCCCTTGTAACGGTGGCAGAATTTTAAAACTCCCACGTACGCGTTGCAGTACAAATAAATGGATTTAAAAAAGTATTATGAAAGTAACTATCGCGCTATTCGAAGCGAAATGCGTGAACCTCTGAACGTGAGATATTTAGTAAAATATTTGAAAAGCCAATCGCGATCACAATCTGCCTGATCCAGATGACAATTTTTTCCAGCAAACGTGAGTATCGTTTGTAAAATATTATGCCGTAATATGCTTACTTGAAGAAGGTAATATGATTTAAAAGAATGATGTGGAAGTGTCATTATTTGGCAAGTCAGATAAGAGAAAGCTTGGATCAAACTCTTTCAGATTCTACGAATCCTCGTACATGAAAGACTTCACTTGACAAATATAAATGTCATGAAGGCTTTGGGAAACCTTGAGGCGTTCCTCGATAGCGTCAAAAGTTAAACATCAAACCGAGTGGGCCTCTCCCTAGCCGAGAATGCGTGAGTGTACGTACACTCTCTATCCGGAGAACAATCTCAAAGTACCAGAGTCATTGACTCCGTACCAGATATTAAAGGAGAGGCCCGAGGCGGGTATCTTCCATTTTTGAACCGTTTCCCGCAACCAAGTCTCGTAAATAAAGCTAGATCTCCGTTCTCGATTTTACTCAATCAGATTTAGCATAGAAACTGGTTACAGCGTAATATTGGAGCACCTTAAAAGGATTTATTAGACCTGAAAGCCTTTGAAATAGTAGGCGTATTGTTGTGATTGAAGATTTCAATACACCAAGATTTAGGATTTTATGATTCAGAAGCTTTAAAATTAGGAGCCAGAAGATGTTGCAGCATGAATTGTTACAAACTCCGATGAAAGAAGTATCAAACTATCAATTATAAGTCCAAATTTGCTGGCCTGAAGATAAAATATTTTAGCCAATAAGGTGAATCTTATAATTAAGGCACTATATTTAGAAACATGTTTAAATTGTAAAGCTCAAATATATTGAAATGTTGAGGCCACTAAGTTTGGTTTTACAAATGGTGCCTGGCATTGAAACAAATTTTTCATGTTGTGGACAAAATATTAAAATATGGAGGCCAGGGTGTTTGGTTTTATCATTAGCGTACAATATCCAGAAACTTTTTGATATGTTAAAGCTGATAAATTTAAATGTTGAGGCCACTAAGTTTTGGTGCCAGAAATGGCCTCACTTTTAAAAAAGTATAAAAATGTTGTGGATAAAATACCTAAATATGACGCAGTAGGTATCTTCTTATAATTGGCGTCCAACATCAAAAAAATTTGTGAAATATTAGACTAAAACATTGACATTTTGAGGCCACTAAGTTTGGCATTATAATCAGTGCCTAACGTTTGGAAATATTTGGAAATGTTGAGGCTACTAAGTTCGTTTTCACAATTAGTTCCTAACATTCAGAAACATGTAGAAATGCTGAGGCGAAAATATTGAAATGTTGAGGCCACTAAGTTTGCTCTCACAAATTGTGTCTAACATTTGGAAACATTTTGAATTATTGAGTCTAAAATATTGAGATGTTGATGAAACAAACTTTGATCTTATAATTGACGCTTAATATTTTGAAACACTCTAAAATATTGAAGCTTAAATACCAAAATATTGAGGCTACTAAGTTGGTCTCATAATGCGTGCCTAAAATTTAGAAAAATTTTGAAATTCTGAGGCTGAATTTATATTGAAATGTTGAGCACACTAAGTTTGGTTTTAAAATCAGTGCACAAAATTTGGAAAGATTTTGAAATGTTAAGGCTAAAATATCAAAATGTTGAGATTACTAAGTTTGGCCTCATAATTAGTGCCCCACATTCAGAAAAAATTTCGAAATGCTGAGGCTCATATATTGAAATGATGAGGCCACAAGGTTTGGTCTTATAATCAGCGGCTAACATTTGGAAACATTTTGAAATGTTGAGGCTACTAACTTTGGTCCTAAAATTGGTCCAAAACATTCGCGAAAATTTTGAAATAAAGAATCAAAAAAAACTTTGGAAAAAATTTAAAATGCTGAGGCTGATATATTGAAATGATGAAGCCACAAAGTTTAGTCTTATAATCAGCACCTAAAATTTGGAAACATTTTGAAACATCGATGCTAAAATACAAAAATAATAAGGATTTTAAGTTTGATCTCACAATTAGTATCCAACATTCGGAAATTATTTTGAAATTATGAGGCTGATAGTTTGAAATTGTGAGGCTACAAAGTTTGGTCTTATAATCAGAGTCTAACATTTCGAAACATTTTGAAATGCTGAGGCTATAAAATACCAAAATATTGAGATTACTAAGTTTGCTCTCAAAATTAGTACCAAACATTCCGAAAATGGTGTTTAACATTTGGAAACATTTTAAAATGTTTAGGCTAAATTTTCAAAATTTTGATGCTTCTAAGTTTGGTGTCACAAATAGTGCCGAACATTTGGAAAACTTTAAAATGCTGAGGCTGGTATATTGACATGACGAGGACACTAGATATGATTTTATAATTGACGCCTAATAATTGTAAACATTTCGAAAGGTTGAGGCTAAATACCAAAATGTTTAGGCTATTAAGTTTGGACTCACGATTATTACCCAACATTCGGAAAAATTAAAAAATGCTAATTCTAATATATTGAATTGACAAGGTCACTTAGTTTGGTCTTATAATCAGCGCCTAGCATTTGGGAAAAATTTTAAAATGTTGAGGCTAAGATACAAAAATGTTTAGGCAACTAAGTTTGGCGCGCAACATTTGGAAAGATTTTCAAATGTTGAGTCTAAAATACCAAAATGTTCAGGCTACTAAGTTTGGTCTCACAATTAATACCCAATATTCGCCAAAATTTTGAAATTATGAGGCCAAAAAGTTTGATCTTATAATCAGCGCCTAACATTTTGAAACATTTTGAAATGTTGAGGCTAAAATTTCAAAATGTTGAGGCTTATAAGTTTGGTGTCACAATTAGTGCCAAAC